>NW_025319082.1:0-241229 GCF_017639315.1 Drosophila ananassae | reverse complement strand
AAGGCCTTCCTTAGGCTTCAACTATTGGCAGCCTTGCCAGCTTGTGGACTGCTCTCCGAAACAATGCTCCTCTACTCGTCCTGACGTCGGCGACCCTGACCCTTCCGTCCGCGCCGGCGTGAGTCTCGACGACCCTGGCGGTGATCCACTGCTGGGGCGGCTGGTCGTCCTCGGCGACCAGGACCAGATCGCCCTTCCTGGCGTCCTCCTGCTCCCGCTGCCACTGCGACCGCGCCTGTAGGCCCAAGACGTACTCCCGGGACCAACGCTGCCAAAACATTTGCTTGATTGACGAGACAAGCCGCCATCGCCGCAAGCACGTTAGACCCTGCTGGTCCGGGGTCCGCGGTGCTGGTGGGGCGATGAGCGGCCCGCCTGTCAACAGGTGCCCGGGAGTCAGCGCCTCGCCGTCGCTTGGGTCCTGACTGAGGGCGCCCAGGGGCCTCGAGTTCAGGACGGCCTCGACTCCAACGAGGACGGTCTGCAGCTCCTCTGCGGTCAACTTCGCGCTGCCCACCGCTCGTAGGAGTAGGTTCTTTGCAGACTTCACACCTGCCTCCCATAGTCCGCCCATGTGCGGAGCCCGCGGCGGTATGAACGCAAATACGCATCCTTTTTTTGATGCGTATTGCCGCAGCTCGTCCGCTTCGCTCTCGATCTGGTGCCGCAGTGCCGCGAAGTGGCGACTCGCTCCGACGAAGTTCGTCGCGTTGTCGCAGTGCACGGTCTGCGGACATCCTCGGCGCCCAACGAACCTTTGAAAAGCCAATAGAAAGGAATCAGTTGACAGATCGGAAACTACTTCTAAATGTACTGCTTTAGACGAAAAACAAACAAACGGGGTAATGTAGGACTTGTATGGTGGCCTACCACGAATTTTCAAGGTCGTCTCAATAGGGCCACAGAAATCCACGCCACATATGGAAAATGGGCGGAGAGCACGAACTCGATCTAGGGGTAAATCTCCCATGATTTGAGTCATCAGAAAAGGCTTGCATTTAAAACATCGTATGCATGACCGCACTATCTGACTGCAGACTTCCTGCGCGTTTACTATCCAAACGCGCTGTCGCAAGAGACTCACTAGTGCTCGTGGACCCACATGAAAATTCGACTCGTGCAAGTATCGGGCGTAGCTCTGAACAAATTGAGAGCGCTTCGTCAACAATACTGGAAACTTGGCATCGTACGAAATAGGAGCATTAGCTAGTCGCCCCCCGACCCGCAACAACGAAAAGGTAAGCCCAGCCTGAGAGGTTTCATGGACAAACGGACTTAGCTTCTGTAGGCTTGGGCTAACAACAAGATTTTTTCTAACATTTTTAATTTCCTCTTGATACTCGTGCTCTTGGACTATATGGACAATTTTATTAAACGCGTCTCGATATTCGACAGTACATTATCAGAAGGAACTACTAATTTTTTACATTTCTTTATAAAGCGGACCATGTAAACGAACACTCGCAGCAGTTTTAAGTGAGAGGAAAATCCTTCTATCACTTCCAACAAATATGAGGTAGAGACCATTGCAGTCAGTCCGACCGCACTCTTCTTTGCTTCCATCTGCAAAATCTCTGGTGACGGATCAAACCGAGGACTCGTTGGCCACTTATCTTCCGGCTCCGTTAAAAACGATGGACCTGTGAACCAAATTGATTCTATCGTTTCCTTTACGTCTCCACCTCTTGACACAATATCTGCCGGGTTCTGTTTAGTTGGTACATGCCGCCACGTGCTATCCTCTGACCACTCTTGAATCTCAGCAACTCTATTTGATACGAACGTTGACAACGACGATGGATGGGAACGAATCCAATGAAGACAAACTTCCGAATCTGACCAATATACACTTCGTTCGATCGGTGCTTTGATAAGAGGTTTTATTTTGCGACAGAGGTCCGCGAGAAGGTGAGCGGCACATAACTCAAGACGGGGGAGCGTCTTTGTCTTGAGCGGCGCTACTTTCGACTTTGCTGTCAACAATGAGACTTTACTACCTTCTGCAGATTTGCAACGGATATAGACGCAGGCTCCATAGGCTCTCATCGATGCGTCAGAAAAGGCATGAATTTCAATTGGTGACATTGGCTCACTCATCACAAATCTCGGTATTGAGATCTCTTCTAACTGTGACAAGGCAAGCTGAATCTTGTTCCATGCGGTTTCCAAGTGCAGTGGAATGGACTCATCCCAATCTAGCTTATTGAGCCAAAGTTCCTATAACAGGATCTTTCCTTTAATAAGGATCGGGCTTAATAAGCCAAGAGGGTCGAAAAGCTTTGACGTCACCGAAAGAATATTCCGCTTAGTCGCCCTTTGACCCATGACTGACATATCAATTTCGAATTTAAATACATCATCTTTAGGAACCCAAACGATTCCTAATGTTTTTGTCAGCTCTGAGTCCGAAAGTGTTATTGGCTTAACCGTGCTCTCGGATGCAGTAACTTCAGGCGAGTTTGAAAACCACTTGCTCAATTCAAACCCAGCGTTTTGAAGAACCTGAGTTACTTCAGACTTAATTGTCTTTAGCTCCTCCACGCAACCAACACCCGTTAACATGTCGTCGACGTAAAAGTCAGACCCAATAACTTTAGCAGCTCGAGGGAATGTATTTTTCGCGGATTCACTCAACCTCTTCAAACACCTTATGGCCAGGAATGGGGCTGGTGCAGTGCCATACGTAACGGTGTTGAGCTTGCACAATTTCAAGGACTCAGACGGGTCTTTTCTCCACACTATCAACTGGTATCGTCGATCTGCTTCATTTACCATCACTTGACGATACATCTTTTTTATGTCGGCTACCAGAGCGAATTTGTTTAGCCGAAATCTAAGAAGAGTTGAGTAAAGCTCTTCCTGAATTGTTGGACCCACCATCAACAACTCATTTAAACACTTTTGTGTGGATGTCTTGCAGAACGCATCGAAAACGACTCGAAGTTTGGTCGTTGTACTTTGCAGCCGCAAGACACACGGGTGGGGTATGACGTAGTGTGGAGAAGCAAGAACGTCATTGCTTGCAGGGGACATATGGCCTAGGGATTCGTATTCTTCCATAAATTCCAAATACATTTTCTTTAAGTTCGGATCTCGAGATAATCTTCTCTCGAGCGACAGGAATCGGCGTTTGGCTATCTCGAATGAATTGCCCAAAACGCTTGGATCCGACTTAAATGGAAGTTTAACTTCAAATCGACCTGAAGGCAGTATTCTTGTAGTCTTCCGATAATGTTCCTCACATAGCTCTTGTTCTGGCGACAACATCTTTTTAGAAGAAGGAACTTCTTCCAACGACCAGAATTTTTTCAAGTTTTTGTCTATTGACTCTAATACTTCCTCTTGGCAATTCAGACTAGAGACTGGCTGTGGAGGAGTTGAGGAATTTGCCAGATATTTTCCCGATACTATCCACCCAAAGAGAGTTTTTTGAAGGATGGGATGGTTCGGACCTTGTTTTATTTGGCCAACGGACAACAGTTCGAAAAATGACTCAGCTCCAATTAGCATATCTATCCGCTGAGGTTTGTAAAAATATGGGTCTGCTAACGGCAAGTTCTTTGGTAGGGTCCAATCTTTCACGGTCACCGACTGGTCAGGGTGATAGCCTGAAATGGTTTTCAAAACCCAAAAGTCGAACGGAAACTCGCTACCATTGACTCTCGACTTCACCACGGTGTGTATCTTTTTCTTGACTTGTGAATTAGTTTGACCAATTCCAAGCAAGTTGATGCACGATTCCTCTCTACGGATCTGTAAGCGTTGAGCAAGATCTTCTGTAATAAAATTCATTTGTGACCCTGAGTCAAGTAATGCTCGGGCCAAGATGTGCTCACCATTTTTTGTGCGAACGCTTACGATCGACGTTGCTAACAAAACCCTTTCTACAGACGACGCATGAAAAGCATGTGAAGTAGAAGGGCCATCATTCGTTAACTCTGGAGGAGGATTTTGTGTGGGTGGTGGTAATGCTAAGCTATTTTCGGTCACTGTAAATCGGTGCAGAAGTTTATGGTGCGATCTTGAACAGATTTGGCACCTGGTCGATTTACAATTCGCTACCGTGTGACTTTAACGCAGACAATTCAAACATAGGGAGGCTGACTTAACAAACTCAAACCTTTGCATTATAGCAAGGCGAGCGAACGGACTACACTGGGCCAAAAAATGGTTGTTCGCGTTACAATAACTGCAAGCTGGTTTGGCGTTGGTAGAAGAACAAGCCAACGAAGTTCTATTTAGTTGCTTGCCGAACCTAGTTCTTTCTTGTTTTGGTTTGCCAGTCTCTTCAGCGGACAGATGCTGGTATCTACGATTTAGTATTTTTTCGAAATCGGACCACAGCGGCAATTCCTCATAATCCAGTGACTCTTCCCATTTTTGCTTGGTCACTGGATCCACTCTACTCAAAACTAAATGAATAATCATTGAGTTTGCAATTTTAGTATCATCTCGGAATATTCGGAAGGCTGAACAGTTGACGTATTTGGTTCGCAAAGATGAGACATTCGTTATCTTTGTAGACATTCGTCGTTATAAACTCTTTTTAAACTAGCGATAGCTAGCTAGCTAGCGATAGCTAGCTAGCGATAGCTACTCTCGGTGACCTGGAATGCCTTGACAGTTCCTAAGGCTTCACCAGAGAGGCAAGAAATTAAATGATTAAATTTCTCGATAACTGGAATGTTCACATCTTTGTCAACTAATGTCTCGAAAAGACTTATGAAATTTTTGAAATCCGAATAATTTCCACTGAATTTTGGCAATGCCAAACTAGGAAGTCGAGCTCGAGTTGGGGCTGCAGAAATTGCAGTAGCTGAACGGGAGTCTTCAGCTGAATTCAAGGCATTACATAAGGACATAATCCTTGCCTTCGTAGGTATTCCTAATTCTTCCAACTCGGCTCCGAAATCATCCATTTCATCTATTTGCTCGATCTGGTCTTGCAACTCATTTGCTTTAGAAATTGCCTCATCTAAAACCTGAAGCCTGCATTCTAGCTCGGTTTTGTTTAGAGGAAGTGATCCATCTTCCAAACGTTCCTCCAACCGGCGAATGCTTTTAACTTTGACATTTAATCTTTTTTTTAAGTCAATAAGAGTCGTGGAATTAAGTTTTTGTTTAGTACTTTCCATTATAAAAAATTTGTTTTTTCAATACAAAAACGAAAACAATGCAAATTTAAGATTTAATAATTTATTTAAAATTTTTTTTATTAATTTTAATATTAAAAATTTATTAAATTTTTATTTATTAAATTTTTCTAAAATTTATTGAATTTAATTCAACAACAAGAAAATGCGAAAACGAAAATAATCAATTAATCTTATTTAAATATAATAAATAATTTATTAAATTTAACCAAATCTAAATTGATTAATTAATTGATAACGAATTTTTGATAGTCGAGGCACAGAGTATCCAAAAAAATAGTTGGTCGCCAATGACACCGAAACCAATATGCTCGACCAAATTGTAGGGGAGCGCGTCACTTGGCAGACCGGTAAACTATACGCGCCAAAAAGTGCATATACATACATACATACAGCAGCGGATAACGGTGGGAAACGAAAACGAGAATATTATCGCTGCATCTATTTGTATGTATGTAAACCAAATATATATGCACCTTTATTTTATCTGAAATAATTAAAATAATTTTTGGCTGCACTTTAGTATTTATTTGGAAGATTTGTAAATTCGAGAACGAGGGGTAGGGGGCGACAGTGATTGCAAATAATATAAATATTCTCGTTTTTATTTTATCCACAGGCAGTAAATTTAGGTTAGCACATATATTTATAATTAAAATTTTAGAATTTTTATATATGTTGTTATTTATTTTTGCTCTACTATTTTTTCTACGTACGTATGCGCCAAGAATTGAAAGGAGGGTGCAATATTCCAGCACAAGACGGACTTTAATTTGTCTTATCTCAACTTTCAATTTTTTGCACAAATACCTGGGGTTCTGCTTTCGGATCCTTTAATCCTGCGGCCACTTTCCTTTCACAATTGATGCAGGTGCAGTGCATGGGGACGACGAATCCTTCCAGTTTTATTTCGCGACGCGGAGAATTCTTAAATTTTTATTTGTGAATTCACCACCACAACCGTCGCGATTAACTCTTTTTGGCTATATATATGTTATATTTTTTTTGTTGCTTTTATATTTAATTATTTACTACAGTCCACCCGGGGCGCCAAAATGTTTATCGAGATTAATTTATCTCGTCGCGAAAAACGAAAGGAAAAATCGGTGGCTGTAGAATTAAATTATATTGCGAAAAAAAACGAACGAAACGAAAATGCGTGCACTCTTCGACGTTCTAAATTCGGTTATATTTCATATTAACAAAACCTTAAGCCTAGCTTATCTAGTGCGGCGAAGCGGGGCGAATTCATGGGAGAGCGCAAGTGAGAGCTTCACTTATTATTATCTACTTATTATCTACATCTAATTATACATGGTTTTATTATATTGTTTCCTTCTGCTATTAAATATTTATTTATACAATTCTGAATTAACAAAGTTTTTGGCAAATTCCATGTTATTATAATGTTAGGTTCAATATAATTTAATTCGAAGTTCTTGTACATTTTTGTACATCTACATTCCGTATTTGTTTGTCTTAAGAGACCGATTATACATTTATTATTTACTATTTCTTTTGTTTTTACTTTAAAGACTTGCTGATTTTTTATGTAATATTTATCATGCAATGTTTCGGTTATTATATTCTGATTCTGTTACGGATATGGTAAAATTTTATAAATGGGGGTTTTATTGATAGTACGTGGAATATGAGAAATTATCAATATTTCGTTAGTATTAACTTGTAACCAAGTAGATGTTTTGATATTTAATAATTTTTCTGAATTAATATGTTTAAGCGAGTCATGTTTTAGGAGCTTTGGGTTGAATTTGCCTAATCTTGTAAATCGCATTCCTAATTCAATGTCTTCTATGTATTCTGTAAATTCTTGTAAATTGAAAATAAGGATTAATAACCTTTGGTTTTCGTTTTGGTTTTCATTTAAATGATTGACTGTTTATATTCCTTTATTAATTGCATCAATTACTTAATTTAATTCGTTGATCTGTATATTATTTTCGGGCTGCTGGTAACAGGTCCCGGTAAGGTCATGTCTCTGCCGAGGACGCTGGCGAATTGTAGTCGGGCGGGGAGAAGAAAACTCCCTTCCTCAAATCACCCCAATCCAAGGTGGAACAGCATATGCCGAGGGATGCATGTCCGGGGGATGCACGGACGTTAATATGCGGACTCTGGGGGACCGGCCGACCCGTCAGTTTTAATCAGGCATATCATGACAAGCGGGCTATGTCATGATGGACGAACCCCTTCCCGCCTACTCGTGGGTCCAAAAATGAACTGCAAAAATATAAAAACAAAAACTAATAGTGGAGAACTCCCTAAGAAAGTCCGAAAATGGGATCACGGATCCGTCAATCTCCAAGGCAGATAGAGGCCAAAGAGATGCTGGGATGGCGAAGCTCCCCACTGAGGGACAACATCCGGAGGCGAGCGGCGCCAGTGTAGGGGGAGATGCCAAGGCACTGACCCCCAAAACGGGGCCCACTATGGGACCAGCGAACGGTGTGGGGGCAAGATCCCAGGATCGAGCTCCTCTCGCACCGGCGGCACCCCTAAGGAAGGCCCCGGTCCGACGACTGCTGGCCCCCTGCAGTGGAAGGGCTCCTATAAGGATAAGAGGAGAGCGGCCTTCATCCTGATGAGGGCAGACCCATCGGCGGAATCCAATCCCGATCAGGCTGAAATAATAAAGTGGGCGAGGGAAATCCTGCCTGACTTTCAGCCAAGAGCGGGGGCCAGATTGGACCCAAAGAAGCCGACAGGAGTAGGCGACTCTGCCAAGGAGAGTGCACAAAGTGCGAAAGGGCAGAGGTCGACCGACGGTGGAGCGCCCCTAGCTAAGAAGAAGAAGGTGCAGACAAAGCAAAGTAACAGATCCTTTGCCGAAGTTACTAAGGGCAGGACCATCATTGGGGTCGTTGATAATGGCTCCAAAGATGGCCTGATCCCCAAAGAGCTTTGGCGGAAGGTGGTGAACGAGCTGCATGGGCGCTTCATGGAGGAGATGCTCAAGAGCGGAGGACCTCCACCGGACTGCGAAGACGCAGGGTGGTACCAGGGTAGCATCAAGGTGATAGCGTGCCAAGATGCGAAGTCTGTAAGCCTCTACAAGCGAATGATTGCGTCGCTTGGGGAGGTTTACTCAGGAGCCAGTCTGGAGGCGGTGGACTGGGACCAGATCCCCAGCAAACCGAGGGCCCGCGTATGGCTGACAGAGAAGCCGGCGGACCCTGCCACCATTCTGGCCATGCTCCAAATGTGTAATCCCACACTCTCTACGGCGGACTGGAGAGTCGCCAAGGTGAAGGAAGCAGTGGGACTGAGAAGGCAGGTTGTCCTCACTCTAAATGAGGAGACTGCGAAGATCCTGGAGGGTGCTGGTAGCCGTGTCAAATACGGGATCCAGCACGTTACGGTGAGGATCTACAAGTCGGATGCGAAGAGTAAGCCTGGAGGCACCGACTTGGAGATAGACGCACAAGAGCTAGACTCGGGGGAACCGACCGAAGAGGTCCGCCCAGAAGGAATGTCAGATGTGGAGGAGGACATTCTGGAAGGGTACACCTCAGAGGAGAGTGACCTGGCGAGGGCTCTTGGTGGCGTCGGTATGGAGGAGGACTCATTGCTGGGCTCCGACACCGAGGCGGAGGTTACCAAGAACCCTGGATCCACGGAGACAGGATTCTCGGTCTGGGGGCGTCGGACTTCAGGCTGTAACAGGTAAAAAGCGAGCATGCATACTCGCAAAGAAAAGCCCTGTTCGTACATACCACCTTCGTCCGAACCGCCAACATACTGGCAACATTTGTCCGCTATTCGTTTGGTTTTCGATCGTCTGTCTGATGGTGACCAGCTGATAGCTCTGGGTGACTTTAATATCCCAGAACTTATGTGGTCAAATGTTGATAATTCACCGTCTTTCCAGCTTAACTCCCACCATGACTTCCATGAGGGTATGTTCGACATGTCACTCGGGCAAATTAACCACGTTAGAAATTCTTTAGGTCGGCTGTTGGACTTATGTTTCGTTTCTGATCATGATGGAATTACTCTTTCCAGAACTTTGCCACTTTCTAACCCTGAGGATCCATATCATCCCACTCTTGAGGTTTCAATCGAAAATAATTACTTTTTTGACCTTAAGTCTACAGTAAAATCTCAGAAAGTTCGTCTCTTTCGTAAGGCTGACTTTACGAAATTAAATAAGTTAATTTTGGAATTTGATTGGTCTGATTTACTGGCATGCGAGGATATAAACATAGCATTACAAAAATTTTATTACACTTTGAACATATTTTTCGACGCTTGCGTGCCGTGGAAATATCCGTCCGCTTCAACGAATCCGCCTTGGTATACAAGGTACCTAATAAATTTAAAGAATAATATGAGTAGACTTTTAAACAAACATAGATTATCTGGCTGTACAGTTAGTTATTCAAGATACTTAGTAGCTCGGTCCAATTTCACCGTGCATAACGCAGAATGTTATAGGAGTTATATTCGCCGCTGCAGGATTCAGTTTACTCAGGATCCGAAGCAGTTTTATAACTTTGTAAACACTAAGCGTAAACATGTATCTTTTCCCCCACTGCTTACGTTTGAGAACTCTTATGCGAACACCGATCAGGCAATGGCCGATCTCTTTGCACAGTTTTTTCAAACTACCTATTCACCTAGCAGCAGTTTAGCTCAGCCTTACACTTATAATATCCAATCAGCCAACCTTATATTTTGCCCATCTTTCGATCAAAGTGGTGTGTTATCGGATCTTCTTAAGGTTAAGCCCGTGTATTCGCCAGGCCCTGATGGAGTACCAGGCTGTGTTCTGAAGTACTGCGCCGAGGCACTGTGAAAACCGCTTGTTAAACTCTTTAATCTATCGCTGGAAACTTCGATCTTTCCCCTTATGTGGAAGGAATCCTTCATTATTCTGCTGCATAAAAAAGGGAAAAAATCCGACGCTGCTAATTATAGAGGCATCTCTAAATTGTCAGCAATTCCAAAGCTTTTTGAAAAACGTATCACTCCACATTTGCAACACCTATGTAGTTCAATAATAACTCCGTGCCAGCATGGCTTCATGAAGCGCCGCTCCACCATTACCAACTTATTGGAGCTAACATCTTTTATCACGGATGGCTTCCGGAATGGCTTACAAACAGTCGTCATATACACTGACTTCAGTAAAGCATTTGACTCTGTTAACCATTCGCTTCTTATAAGTAAACTCAGTCTTTTGGGATTCCCAACTGATCTTCTTATGTGGATTTCGAGCTACTTATCAGGGAGAACCCAACGTGTTTTCTTTAAAGATGTTACCTCGCGTTTAGTCCGCGCCACATCGGGGGTGCCCCAAGGAAGCCATCTTGGACCCCTACTATTTACTCTGTTTATTAACGACTTGCCCCTTGCCTTAACTAATTCACTTGTACTTATGTACGCTGATGACGTTAAGCTATGCCTTCAGTATAAATTCACTAGCGCCCAGTCTAGACTTCAATCCGATTTGGATAAACTTCAAAATTGGTGCTTAGCAAATAACCTAAAGCTTAATGGATCAAAATGTAAACTTATGTCTTTTTACCGATCTAGTCCTCACCAGGCTATGTATGTACTTTCTCTATGGGAACGCCTTAGAACGATTAACTCAGGTTAACGATCTAGGTGACCTATTAGATTTGAAACTTAAATTTACCGACCATGTATCTACCATGGTTAATAAAGCTATGGGTGTGCTTGGTTATATTAAAAGATGGTCAAAAGAATTTAATGACCCGTACATAACTAAAACGTTATATACATCACTGGTCCGTCCGATTCTTGAGTATGGATCGTGTGTCTGGAGTCCTCAATATGGAGTACACCAAGATCACATTGAATCTGTACAAAAAAACTTCCTTACTTTTGCGCTTAGGGGACTTAATTGGGATGCAAATCCTTACCTCCCCTCTTATCATAGTAGACTTTTACTAATCAACTTACCATCATTAACAAATCGTAGAACGATGCTGGGTGTCATGTTTTTATATAATCTTATTTATGGAAATATAGACAGCCAGCATTTACTAACACGCTTAAATTTTAACATTCCTAGTAGAAGGACCAGAAACTTTCGTCCTCTGCTCCTCAGCCATTGTAGTTCGACATATGCCCAGCACGATCCGTTCAGGGTATTATGTTCGGACTACAATGGTCTCTACCACATCTTGTCACTTTGCCCTACTAACAATCTTAAATCGCTTATATTAACCGCCTTATCTGTGCAACACTCTTCCTCGTAATATCTTTCTCCAAGTCCTCGCTTATCTATCTCGGATCTATTCCCGCGATTCGAGCCGTACGTTACGCAGCAGCGTCCCTCGGTCGGTTGGACGGGAGGTAGGCTGTACGGATGCAGTGGGAACCGCGCAAAAAATACCTTCTAGCTACCAAATTTCAGCAATGAAGATCACGTAGCCGCATCTATAGAGGGCCCAGACGGCCATCTAAGAATATGCTCGGCATATATGGGTCATGACCACCTAGGACCTCCATCCCATTCGCTACTCAGGCGGCTTGTGGAAGACAGCGAAAGAAAGAAAATCGACCTAATAATAGGATGCGATGCCAACGCTCATCACAATCAGTGGGGAAGCACTGACACAAACGAGAGGGGTGAGTCAATCTTCGATTTTATCCTTAAGATTAAAAGATTTATCCTTAAGATTTTATCCTAAGCTTCTAGTGGGTAACAGAGGTTCAGAACCCACCTTCGTCGTCAAGAACAGAAGGGAGGTTCTTGATGTCACATTATTCTCGCACTCCCTGGCTGATGCAATCACCAGCTGGAGAGTCCTTGACAAACACTCATTTTCGGACCATCGCTTTTCTTCGCGCGGTTCCCACTGCATACGTACAGCCCACCTCCCGCCAAACCGACCGAGGGGCGCCTGGAATCGCGGGAATAAATTCGTTAGTAAATGAGTATAGTATATAAGTTTAAATAGAAGGATTATAAAGAAAACGAGGAAGAATTAGTATGTTCTTGTAGGTAATTTAAAATGGAGGTTTTCAAATTTGACTGGGAGGAAAGAGAAATAATATTATACAGACCATTGTAGTTCGAACATAAAATCCTAATGGGATCATGCTGTGCATATGTCGATCTACAATGGCTTAAGAATAAAGGACTAAAGTTTCTGGTCCTTCTATTCGGAACGTTAAACTGTAAGCGTGTTAGTAAGTGCTGGCTATCTACATCACCATTAATAAGGTTGTGTAGGAAAACGACACCCAGCATTGTTCTACGGTTTTTTAAGGAGGGTAAGTTTATTAGTAGGAGTCTACTATTATACGAAGGTAGGTGAAGATTTGCGTCCCAGGTAAGTCCCCTAAGAGCAAATAATAAGAAGTTTTTTTGTACGGATTCTATGCGGTCTTGATGAACACCGTATTGGGGACACCAGACACATGAACCGTACTCCAGTATCGGGCGGACCAAGGATATAAATAAGCTTTTAGTAATGTAAGGGTCGTTAAATTCCTTTGCCCATCTTTTAATAAAACCGACAACACCTTTAGCCTTATTAACCATTGAAGAAATATGGTCGGAAAATTTAAGTTTTATGTCTAAGAGGACACCAAGATCATTAACCTGAGTTAATTTTTCTAAGGCAATCCCAGAGAGATTGTACGAAGCCTGGTGAGGACTAGTACGATAAAAAGACATAAGTTTACATTTTGATCCGTTAAGTACTAAGTCATTAGCTAAACACCATTTTTGAAAATTGTCAAGATCCGACTGGAGTCTGTTTTGGGCAGACGGGAACTTATATTGGAGACAAAGCTTAACATCGTCAGCGTACATTAGTACCAGCGCGTTCGTTATGGATGGGGGCAAGTCATTTATAAAAAGAGTGAATAGTAATGGGCCAAGATGGCTTCCTTGAGGGACACTAGATGTGGCACGGACTAAGCGGGAGTATTGATTTTTAAATAAGACTCTCTGTGTTCTTCCATTTAAATAGCTGGAGATCCACGTAATGAGGTCGGTTGAGAATCCCAAAAGATTTAGTTTACTCAACAAGAGTGAGTGATTAACTGAATCAAATGCTTTACTAAAGTCTGTGTAAATAACATCAGTTTGAAGTCCCTTTTGGAAGCCATCTAAAACAAAGGATGTCAACTCCAATAAATTAGTGGTGGTTGAGCGACGCTTAATGAAACCATGCTGACATGGAGAAATTATTGATGAGCATAGGTGTTGCTAATGAGGAGTTATTAATTTTTCGAATAACTTTGGAATCGCTGACAATTTTGAGATGCCTCTGTAGTTGGCAGCATCGGATTTTTTCCCCTTTTTGTGCAGAGGAATTATGAAAGATTCCTTCCATTTAAAGGGGAAAATCGAAGATTCCAAAGGTAAGTTAAATAGTTTGATCCGAAGTCGCTGATAAATTTTGATACGTAAGTAGGGAAGGAAAAGATACATGTTTACGCTTCGTGTTTACAAAGTTATAAAACTGCTTTGGATCCTGAGTGAACTGAATCCGACAGCGGCGAATATAATTTTTATAACATTCGGCGTTATGCACGGAGAAATTTAGCCGAGCTATTAAGAATCTTGAGAAATCTATGCTGCTACAGGTTCTTTTATATTTATTTAAAAGCCTGTCTTTATATGTTTTTAATTTTGTTAGGCACCTTGTAAACCAAGGATTATTTGTAGCGGACGGATATTTCCACGGCACGCTTAAGTCAAAAAATGAATTTAATGTCAAATAAAATTTATCTAGGATGATATTTATATCAGTGCATACCAGAATATCGGACCAGTCAAAAGTATCAATTAATAAATTAAGTTTACGAAAATCAGCCTTACGAAAACAACGAATCTTCTTTGATACGCAGGAAGTCTTCTGATTGACACCAGAATTGGTTTCAATTGAAACTTCAAGCGTTGGGTGGTATGGATCTTCAGGGGTTGAGAGGGGCAACGCTCTGGAAAGTGTGGTACTATCTGGATCAGATACAAAACATAAGTCAAGAAGCCGACCTAACGAATTTCTAACATGGTTGATCTGGCCTAGGGACAAGTCAAAGATGCCCGCCGTGAAATCGTGATGGGTGGAAAGTGATAAGAAAGTTAAATTTTCAGTAATTGACCAATTGAGTTCTGGTAAATTAAAGTCGCCAAGAACTATCAGATGGTCAATATCTGACATAAGATTGGTAACAGCCTGTATAGCCGACAAGTGATGCCAGTATGTGGGCGGCTCGGAAGATGGTGGAATGTAAGAACATGTAATAAACAATGATTGAGCAGACAATATGACTTTAACGCAAATAAATTCGAAATCACCAAACTCTGGTAACTTTACCTCTTCAGAAACGAAATTGGAGTCAATAGAAATTAAGACTCCTCCGCCTCTTCGCAGAGGTCGGTCACGTCTAAAAGTGTCAAATAAAATTTATCTAGGATGATATTTATATCAGTGCATGCCAGAATATCGGACCAGTCAAAAGTATCGATTAACAAATTAAATTTACGAAAATCAGCCTTACGAAAACAACGAATCTTTTTTGGTACGCGGGAAGGCTTCTGATTGACACCAGAATTGGTTTCAATTGAAACTTCAAGCGTAGGATGGTATGGATCTTCAGGGGTTGAGAGGGGCAAAGCTTTGGAAAGTGTGGTACCATCTGGATCAGATACAAAACATAAGTCAAGAAGCCGACCTAACGAATTTCTAACATGGTTGATCTGGCCTAGGGACAAGTCAAAGATGCCCGCCGTGAAATCATGATGGGTAGAAATTGATAAAAAAATTACATTTTTAGTAATTGACCAATTGAGTTCTGGTAAATTAAAGTCGCCAAGAACTATCAGATGGTCAATATCTGACATAAGATTGGTAACAGCCTGTATAGCCGACAAGTGATGCCAGTATGTGGGCGGCTCGGAAGATGGTGGAATGTAAGAACATGTAATAAACAATGATTGAGCAGACAATATGACTTTAACGCAAATAAATTCGAAATCACCAAACTCTGGTAACTTTACCTCTTCAGAAACGAAATTGGAGTCAATAGAAATTAAGACTCCTCCTCCTCTTCGCAGAGGTCGGTCACGTCTAAAAGTGGTGTACCTACTTGGAAAAACTTCGGAGCAAAAGATCTCCGGCTTTAACCAAGTTTCAGTAAAGACTGGGACGCAAAGGAAAGACTATCAGAATAAAGTCTAGGGAGCTTGCTACGTAGGCCCCGACAGTTCTGATAGGTAAGATTGATAGAACGTGTTAGTTTTTTGAAGAGTCGGATTGGACAGATGTTGGGAGCTTGACTCCAGCAGGCTTCGAGTTTTTTTTTTTTACCTTACTCGGCTGATGCTCTTGTACAAATATGTCCTCTGGCCAGAAGCCAGGCGAACATATTGTCACAAACATCGGCACTGGCACACGTATCATGAAGGATGACATGCGCCTCGAGTAGGAGTATTTAAATTTCCTAATGTCTTCCACTCTAATAACGGCCTTGGTTTTGGCTTTGATATAAGCCGAGATATCTGAGGTATCGGGGGCTAGCCGTGAAACAAATATTTGTCTAACAGGTGGTATTACCTGTAATGGTTTTGGTGCCACGGTCAGTAATACCGCGGCATCAGTCCGTTCCGGGGGTCCGGGCGGCGGGTTACCATTTCTAGTGGAAGCTATGGGGGTTAATTCAAGGGTATTCCTGGGAATAACTTGGAGTGATGCCATGGAGGACAAAGCAGACAAATTTTGCTCTGCTACGGTAAATTCGGGTGCTAACTTTTCATTTACCGTCCCTGCTCTTGGAGTAGCAAGGGAAATGAGCGGCTGCATTATTGCGGGAGGATCCAGCTGTTCCGCGATTACTGGAGCTGCAACTTCCCTAGTAGCAGATTTTTTCCGCTTAGGAGATTCATTCAACAGCTGAAGGCTATTGAATTGAACATCCAGCGCACTGAGTTGATCGTTGATTTTTCGGAAACCAACGAAATCTTTAAACCCACTCTTGGTCTGTCGCATGAATGATCTCATTTCATCTTGGACAGCTCGGCACCCACTGCAGCAATAATGGAGGCCAACACGGCGGGATATGGCATCTGAGACAGATGCAGTAAGTCCAGCACATTTGGCATGTGAGACACTTTCGCATAGCCAACAATAGATGCTGGCCTGGGACGCAGATATCGGCTTATTGCACGATTTTAAAGAGCAGACAACATTGTATTCCATTTTAAAAAATTAATTAGCAAATTAGCAAAAATTAATTTATAATTTTTAAATATTCTATTATTTTTTGTTTTTTATTTTAAACAAATAAGCCTTCAACCACTGTACCAACTAAGGTTAGTAAAAGAGTAGGTAGAGGAGAGTGTTAGTAAAGAGAGAGCTACGGGAGAGCGCAAGTGTAACGAAATGCGCGCAAAAAGATAAGAGCAGAATTAACTGCAAAAATTAAAAAGGCAGAGAGTAAAAAAGTATTTGGATTGCGACTTTTTAATTTTATTAAATGCTCACCCAAATATGGCACTGCACAAGCGCGTAGCGATACGGGTATAACTTTAATATTAAGACACAATATTAGTAATGAAAACAAAGTGTTTAAATTAAGGTTTCAAACCCGCGTTTGGCAAAAATAGAATTTATCGCAAGCGCAAAAAATAATCACGACCGTTCGCTATGAAGTGAAGGAAGAGAAAAAAAAAAAAAAAAAAACTACATCGCTACATTGAGATAGTAGTAAATTTTGAAAACTTCACCAAGCAAGCAGTTCGAAATCCTAGAAAGCCAAACTGGGAGCTCTATAAAAAGATACTAGATAGATCCTTAGGCGAACTGCCTTCAGAGACCATCGAGACCTATGAGGGGCTCAACGCCATGGTAGATAAGCTTACAAGGACTAGCGCAAAAGCTTACCACAAGGCCTGCCCCAAGAAAAGAATAGGTAGCAACAGATCGAAGAAGCCTCCGTGGTGGACCTCGTCGTTAGCCCCCTAAAAAGAAATGCTACCTTTAGGGCCCGTAGGGCCTTTAACCACGCGTACCGTACCAACACAGACGAGGCGTGGGAAACCTATAAAGCTGAACTTAGGCAATATAAAAAAGAATTGCGCAAGGCAAAGAGGGTTGCCTGGGCCAATTTCTGCACCAACACCCAGGAGACATCAGAGGCCGCCCGCCTAAGAAAGATTCTCTCTACTACAGTCCCCATCGCAGGCTACATTAAGAATACGGAGGGGCGCTGGACAACCTCAAGCCAGGAATCCCTGGAGACCCTTATCAACGCACACTTCCCCTGTTGCTCATCGGAAGGAACAACCCAGGTGATGCGTAGCCAGGGTCACCAGGGCTCGCTCAACTACCTACTTAGTGACAGAAATCTTAATGGATTAAGAAAATCTTCAGCACAGTCTTAACTACTGGTGGCTGTGCACAAAGGTTGTATTCATACCCAAGGCGGGAAAACAATCCCACTGCACCCCCAAGGACTTCAGACCTATAAGTCTGTCTTCCTTCCTCCTTTAGACTATGGAATGACTCTTAAGTCTCCATCTACAACTAAACATAAACCCAAATGACATCTCATGCTCTCAGCATGCTTACAAAAGGGGCCGATCAACAGAATCCCTGCACGATATCACTATGATCGCCGAACGAGCGATCAACTTTAAGGAATACGCATTTGTGGCTTTTCTTGACATAGAAGGGGCCTTCAACAACATCTTGCCGTGCTCAATAATCGACGCACTGACGGGACTTGGAATAGACAATCGATCAACTCACCTAATACGGCAGATCCTGGTTAACAGGAGTGTCAAGAGGAGATACGTCAAGAGGGGCACCCCGCAAGGAGGTGTACTCTCACCACTACTCTGGAACGTGGCGGTTAACAGCCTACTGAGATCCTTAGAAGGTGGCGGCTGTAAGATCATTGCGTACGCGGACGATGTTGCTATTGCCTTCGTAGGGAAATTCCCACAGACGCTATGCGACTTAATGACAGGGAAGCTCGAGGTTCTGTCGGCCTGGGCGCAAAGGAACGGGCTGGGAGTCAATCCGTCCAAGACAGAGCTCGTGCTGTTAGCAGGAAGTACAAAATACCTAACCTAAGACTTCCGAAGCTCCTAGGAGAAACACTAGTTCTTAGTGATAGTGCAAAGTACCTAGGCATCACACTAGACAGGAAACTGGACTGGAAGCTGAACACCGCTGATAGGACTAAGAAAGCGGCAATAGCACTCTATACCTGCCGCAAGGCGGTAGGCCTGAAATGGGGAATGTCCCCCAAGATGGTCAGATGGTTATACACAGAGATCATCAGACCAATCTTATTCTATGGTGTTGTGGTCTGGTGGCCCGCCCTGAACAACTCCACATGCAGGGAAAACCCTTGCTCCACATGCATCTCGGTGAAACCCTTGCTCCAGCGGCAGCACAAGGAGCCCTAGCGGCTCAAGTGGAAGCGAGGGGGTCTTCTATGTCCCCCTAGCATCACCGCCCTAACCTAACCTATACTATTTTCGGACAAGTTATCAATTTTTGATTCTAATTCTTCCCTATCTTGTTGATCTAATGTGCCAAATAAATATTTATAAAAAGTACCTACGAAATTTTGTGAGGACTTCAAATTTTCGAATTCTCGTGTTTGTTCCATTAGATCTTTATAAGTTTTTCAGTTTTTGTTAAATTGACTGTGAGACAATGATATTCATAATTAGTGGGCAGATCTATGTTACCTGTTTGGAAAATAAAGTATCCATTTTTTGCTTGAATTGGATTGATATCTACGTTCTGACACATGGTGTGATATATAAGACATAATAAAGTTATTATATAAGAAATAATTTTATTAAGCTGGGTTGTCTGGAAGGGAAATCTGGAATTATTATATTTGCTGGTATTAATTTTTTTCTTCTTTTTAAATTTCGATTTATAGTGTGTGATTTCTCTACCTCTATTCTTTTCTACATAATGTTTTTCGTCAGTTTATGTAATTTGGCCTGTCTTTCTAAAAGGATTTGTGGTTTTAGATTTTATAAGTGGGGCTTGCCTATACCTAGTATCAATATCGAATGTATCGAATGAATGAATGTGAGCAGTGGATTTTTATTAAGCTTGTTTATTTTCTGTATTTTATTCACTTGGATATTATAACTTGGAGTTCCGGGGGAAAAAAAAAATGTCAGCTGGTGTTCTGCCTGTAGAGTTATGTTTTGTTTTAAGATTATAAATATAAACGATTGTTTAAAATATAGTAATTATATTTTCAGGATTCCGTTCACTATTTATAATTCTTAATTTTTCATTAATAGTTTTATGAAATCTCTCTATGTCAGAAACGCCATTACTTGTGGTTATAGTTATTCTTACATCTTCTGATTGCAACCAAAGTTGTAATGCTGAGCACATAAATGCGGAGTCTTTGTCGGCTTTAATTTCTTTTGGTTTACCCATTTCATTAAATATCCTGAGTAATGCCCTTTTTGCTTCTAACCAATCGCTATTGTTGACATTTATTAAAGAAGCATATTTGGAATAAATATCAATGCAAGATAAGAATTGTTTATTATCGTTAAAGGTTTCTGGGGTTAATTCAAATGTAAGTTTTGTATCTCTGTGTTCTATTTTATCAAGGTTACAAATTTCACACGCATTTATAATATTTTGAATTAATCTCTGATAATCGGGAAAACAATATTTTTCTTTAAAAAGGCTTGTTTGTTTTTCTATTCCTGGATGTAATAATTCTACGTGAGCTTTAAAAACAATTTCCTTGAATTCGGCGAATGTTTGGACATCTGTTAACATTGTACTGGTTTTCATAACTTTGGTTAAGTTATTTGGGCTGATAATCTCTATATAAGCATTTTGAAATATTATGAAGTCCATCTCACACGGAAAATAAATAACACTTTTTTTTGAGCATAAATATTCTTTAATTAATTCTTTTGCATATTCATGGGTCATTTCGTTATAAATTATTTTAAGGTTGGTTTTATGAAAGTATTGGGTCAATTTAACTTCATTCGAATTTCCTCTATGAAATTCAATTTGTCTAGGTCTTTCCGTTATTTCTGTATAATTCTGATTGACTTCTTGTGCTTTGTGTACTGTTGGTATTGTGGGTAATGACTGGGTACTATCCGGTGATTCTTCTAAAAAATTTTCTTTTAGCTTCACTCTTGACAGAGCATCAGCTACCTGGTTTTCCTTTCCCGGCAAATATTTAATAGTGAAGTCATACTCGTTTAATTTTATTCTCCATCTTTGTAGTTTCTAATGGTCTATGATCGCTAAGAATTTCGAATTTTCTACCAAAGAGATAAGACCTAAAATATATAGTGGCCCAGACTATAGCCAGAAGCTCTTTTTCTATTGTTCTACTAGCATAACAAATAGGTTTATTATTTTGTGATAATACTGCGCCTATGGCGACATTGCTAGCATCTGTTGTTAAAAAATAATTTTTCAAAGTTAGGGTAAATTAAAATTGGGTCTGATGTAATGAGAAGTTTTAATTTCTCAAATCTCTGTTGAATTTATAGTGGAACCTTTCTTTAAGTTTACAGTCATGAGTTTTGCAATTTTAGCAAAATCATGTATGAATTTTCTATAAAATCCACAGAAACCTAAAAATGATTTTATTTCTTTTTGGGTTTTTGGTATTGGAAATTTTTGTATTGCTGGGTTTGGCTTTATTCCTTCAGTTGTTATTATATGTCCAAGGAATTAGGTTTCCTTTTTCATAAATTCCCATTTGTCAAGTTGAAGTTTAAGATTTGACTTCCTCTCTTCTTCTTAAAGCGGACGGGCGTGTTTTGGTTGTGCGCACTACGTTTTTGTAAAATTTGTAATAAGCTTTCTATAAACAATCGGTGTTTATTTCTTTACATATATAAAAACAAATTGCAATTTCTTAGATCCGTATCGCTTCGCGTGTGCAGTGATATATTTGGAGGTAAAATAATAATTTGTTTAATTTTCCTTCCAAACATAGCCCTGCTCTGCTTCTTCATCTCCTGTGATGTTGTTGCTATTCTTTTGCTTCTACTCTCGCTCAATAGAGACTCTTATCTCTATTTCTTTGAATCTTACTAACTTGCACTAACTGCTCTCTTTAATCTCCCCCTTTCGTTTCCTTGGTACAGTGGTTCAAGGTTCCTCAATAATAAAATAAAATAATATTAATAAATTAATTATTAATTTTTTTTTAATAATTTTTAATAAATTAATTATTAAAATTTTAATAATTTTTAATAAATTAATTATTTAATTTTTAATAATTTTTAATAAATTAAAAAAACAGTGCGTGTCTAAGGACACGCGTGAGAAACGAAGTTTTTGGCATGTTTGGCAATGAAGGAAAGACACGACTGAATGAAGGCGAAAAATGATTAACAACAACAACTTACAACTTTATACATAAATGATTTTTATTTATTACTTATTTATTATAGGTATATAAATCTAATCAGTTCATTAAAATATAGTGATAATTGGCTTATGATAACTAAAGTAAGATACAAACATTTGAGATTCAACTTTGTCCAAGTATCTCGAAAAAACTGCATCAATAGTCGTATTGAATCTTGTTGTAGACATTGTTGGGTCGTAATTTATTTTTAAATCAAATTCTTCAAGAAGAAATTGTGTCAGTGGCTCTGATTTTTTATCAGAAAAGTTGATGTTAAAATCACCGGCCAAAATTAGGGGAATTTCATACAAATTTGTAGTACTATATCTGCGAAGAAGTCGAGAACCTTTAGTATATTCTAATAGTACTCTATGTATAAACTCTTGAATATCCACAATTTTTTGCCTTGGTCCTTTTTGCATTGACTTCTGATTATTACAATTCAATGGCTCTGCTCCAATTTTTTTACTGTCCTTCTGTCGCTGTCGAAAATTTTGCTGGCGCTGCGCATTTCTTTCGCGTACTCGTGAATTTCGCGTAGTGGGAGCATGAGCAGTGGAGAAACGCTCGTCTGTGGAGAGCAAGAGAGTGAGAAAATGGTTATATTCTCTCACTCTACGAAGAAGAAGCAGACAGATAGCCGTTTAACGTTACGTTACGGTTTTTTTCGGCTAGCCCTCCTCCGCCAAGCTCATACCGCGCCATAAGAAACTTCGTTTCAATAATTTAAATTTTCAATAACTATGGAATTTAAATTTGTCTGTGCGTTCAAGTCTTGTAATAAGACAATCTCGTCTTCCCAGCCTACCATCCATTGCTGGCTCTGTGAAAACCTTTTACGCGAAAACAAATTGCAATATAGATCCGTATCGCTTCGTGTGTGCAGTGATATATATTTGAATTTATATGGAGGCTATAGGGTACAGTTGGCCGATCCTTTTGAAGTTTGGCAGATTTGATGAAATATGTTTGATGAAATATGAGCCCCAAAAAATTGAGGCTCCTGGCCATTCTATGGTGTATCTTAAGCTCATCCAAAATGTTCTGGGCGTGTTCGATGTCAACTTTCAGCAGCCTCCTCATGTGGGATTGTGGGAACAATTCCAGCATTCCGACCGTGGAGTCAATTATGCTAGCATACTCGGACAGATTTGTCGAGTGCCTGGGATGTATTTTGCATGCGATAAGTCGTTGATTCTCGCGCTTGCGGTGGACAGCAGTATGATGGGTATAATGGCAAGCCTGTGGCGAAGCCTTATATAAGGGCGAATGTGGCACGACTATCTGATGTTGTCCTTATGGACCACCCTCCCCTTAATGAGACAGATGTTCCCAGATCTGCTTCCACACGCTCTTCTGAATAAAACGGTGTCAATTTGTTCCCTAGTCTCTTGTTGTTGCGCAGGTGTACTCTTTCACCGACTTCGAAAACTCGGTTCTGCCTCGAAGGATTAACCCTTCGTTACACTGCTGGGCCTTGTCAATATTGGCTTTAATTGCCAGCTTCATCTCATCGCTGCTGGCGTGGATGACCTCCACCAGCCTAAACTCTGTGACCGAATGTACCGACCTCTTGTATTCTACCTCTTGTATTCTTGTGTTCTACAGTATCCTCGATTTTTTTTTATCAATTTTGGGGCATCTGACAATTTCCGCCACGGTACTGTGAAACCTCTCTACTTGGCCATTGGAGCTACTGCGTAGCGGTGGCGCATTGACGACATCGATGCTGTACTGGTTTTTCAGCAATGATGTGATTGTTTCAGAGTTAAAGGAGGCCTCTGATGTATATTCCTCGTTGATCCTTGTCGTTGTATTTGGGTAATTTAAGTAATTCCATTCTTTTAGTTTAGATTTGTATATTTGTATTTTATTTGGTTGGAGCAGTAATGGTGCCGCTCCAACGATCGAAATGTCTCTGCTTTTTACAATATTCTTTAAGTCTAATTAAGGCTAAGTCTCATAGCTGCGCTGATCACAGGCAGCGGCAGAGGGACGGCTATGTATCTATATACTTATGTATATTGCTATGCGCTCTCAAGTGGTGGCGCGAGGGGGTATGCATATACTGTCCGTTCGTTACAATTATGCCGACGATAGCACTTGCGGGCTAAGCCATAGCGATCGGTTCATATTTCGGCCATTTAGGGTTTATGACCGGGACTTTGAAATATGTAAACACTGCAACAATGTGTTACAGTGCGAACCCTTTAAGTACTTTCGGTACAGTGGGTATTCAATATATGTGCATACTGGATCTCCCTCCTTTTGAAAAATAGCGTAATGTAATGAAGTCATTTTTATATTAAAAATTTCTAGTTAATTCATCCTTATTAGAATCAAAGAAATTGAAATTATTAAAAGAATATGTTACCCATCGCCATCAAGTGGTGGCGCGATGGGTATGCAAGTTAACTGAAGTTAACCGCGCAACGGCAATGTCCGATTACTTAAGAGCTCGCTCTGGCCAAACTGCTGACACAGCGTCTGGCCGGATGCTCGTCCAAAGCCGGCAAACAGTGCATATTTGCGTGGCCGCTATAAAAAACATTTTTGTTAGCTTTAAGTTTCTTGTACTTGAGTCTCTCACAATAAAGAACTTCTTTACCTAAACTCCGGCACAAGCCGTAAGATTCAATTCACTTGTACTTGATGGTTACTCAGCCTCAAGGGCGGTAACAACGGAGTTAGTAACTCCCAACATAACCTCCTGTCAGAAGGAAGAACCCTAGGCAACCGCCAGGGATATCAAATCACCCTCCACTGAAGACGTCCTCTCCAGCGAAGAACATACAACTATCCTCATCTTTGAAGATATCCCCTCCAGCGAAGAACATACAACTATCCTTAATTTAATTAATTGGAGCCCATCGTAAAATCATAAAGGTGAGCACTTTCATTCATAATTCCATCAAGTCTGCATTGGTTTTATGTTAAATAAAAAATAAAAAAGTAGTGAAATTGTGTTACACTGACAGCTAAAAAACTGCAGCCCCTTTAACATTTTTTTTACATTAAATTGGCTGACGGTTTAGCATTGTATTTTTATACAAATTTTTTATAACAATACAAATTTTATACAAATTTTTAATATAAACCATTTTTGGGATATCTACCTCCCAATATTGTTTGCATTTCCTTTTCTGTATGAATAAATAAATAAACATTTTTATACAACAACGCAAAGTTGCAGAATAGAAAATTCTTAACCAAGACAAAAAAGTCACTAGCTCAAAATTAAATTTTCAATCAAAAATAATTCATATATTTGTGTGCATTTAATTCAGCTTTTATATGTGTCTTTTGTTACACAAAAATTCTTGGTATTAGCTGCACAGTCTTGGTTTTTTATTTTCCCTTTCCGTTTTGTTTCCCCACTCAATTTTTGGGAATACGATACGGCCGCGCATGCAGTGTGTGGCACTTTGTTATTTTTATTTTTTTTTATCTTTGTGTCATAGCGGAGGCTCAGTCCCCGCATACCCCTCACCATGCCTCTACTTGGCAAAACAATAGTGCAGCTCGACGAGCTCGACGACACATATGTAACTAAAACGACGTCTCAGCCCTCGCGAGCCCCCTCACCCTACCAATCGCCTCTGTGGGCATGCAATTCGAGCATGAAATTGTTTATTTTTTCTCGGGTTTTATACATAACTGCTGCTCCACATGAGCAATCCCTTCCGACGATATAGAAGCGTAAGACAATTCTCCAGTGATTCTGAGTCCGAGTCCGAAAGACCGGCCAGATCTTCCACCCCAAAAAGCGCAAACGCTAGAGCACTCAAACATGCGAAAATGACTTTCAGCATGGAACAAATGACAGCCACTAACAGGCGGCCGTTCAACATGCCGTCCAAGAAGCCAACATTGAGAGCCAACGTAGGGAAAATGATCTTCGCCTGGCTATACAAGGCACGAGTGCACTCTGCCCCACACAGCGGAAGCACCCCTGAACACATGGACATTGACCCATCACTTTCCAGGATGCTCAAGCCGTCTCTAGCCCCGGCATAACAAAACAGGAAGCCGGCAGAGTCCGATCGATCGGGCCCACACAAAAGGCAGAGGGTTAACCACATCGTGCAGGCCGCGGGTGAATCCGGGGTAAAATATATACCGCCGCAGCTTCAGACGCGGCTCAAGAAATTGACGACGACGCCATTTGGAAATACGATTCGGACGTCATTAATTTTTTAGGGAAAAGTAGCGGAGCTAGAAATGAAGCTTCTAATAGACACGGGCGCGTCGAAAAATTTCATCCGTCCATACGAGGGGTTGAAAGGCGTTCGCCCAGTGGATTCACCATTTTCGATACATTCT
The DNA here is from genome assembly GCF_017639315.1 of Drosophila ananassae. Taxonomy (NCBI): domain Eukaryota; kingdom Metazoa; phylum Arthropoda; class Insecta; order Diptera; family Drosophilidae; genus Drosophila; species Drosophila ananassae. The sequence goes on along the minus strand of NW_025319082.1, from coordinate 215,367 downwards.
ATCCATGGCGTTACCACGATCACAAAAAAATGCTTAATATCCCTATTCAACTTGAAGGCCACGTTCTTCATTTTACCAGATTTGTCCTCCTTTGATGCCATCATCGGCCTTGACCTGTTAAAACAGGCAGGGGCATCGCTTTGCCCAGCTTCCGGGCACCTCAAATGGGGTTACGAAAGAGAAAAGCTAGAATTCCAAGCATGCCCCAACGTAAATTTTACTGAAGTGGACTGCTCCAGTGCACACCCTTCAGTCAGAAAAGCATTTTCAAAAATCCTAAGCGACAGGAAAAATGCCTTCGCTAACCCAAATGAGGCGTTACCTTACAACACTTCAGTGGTTGCCACCATTAGAACAGTTTATGAGGAGCCCATTTATGCCAGACCCTACCCGATGGGGGCAACCGATTTCGTCAATGTTAATCCAGCAAATAGAGGGTATCAGTGGATAAAACCTGCTATAATAGTAAATACAGCTCCTATAGTAAAAATGAGCTACAACATAAGAATATGAAGAATATGTCAACAGAAGAATTAGCTAAAACAACTCCACCTACTGTAAATAAAAATTCAAATCCTAACGCTCATAAAATAGCAGGAGAATAAGTTAATTAAGTTCCGTGTAATTTAGCTAAGCATCTGAAAATTGAAAATCTGAAATTTTATTACCAGTTGGGACCGCAAAAATTATAGTTGCTGAAGTAAAATAAGCTCGAGTATCAACTTTTATTCCAACAGTGAATATATGGTGACTCATAAAATAAAACCTAATAATCCAATTGCTAGTATAGCATAAATTATTCCTAAAGATCCAAATGTTTCCTTTTTACCTGATTCTTGACTAATAATATGAGAAAATATTCCACATCCTGGTAAAATTAAAATATATACGTCTGGGTGTCCAAAAAATCAAAATAAATGCTGGTATAAAATTGGATCTCTACCTCCAGCTGAATCAAAAAATGATGTATTTAAATTTCGATCAGTTAATAATATAGTAATAGCTCCAGCTAATACTGGTAAAGATAATAGTAATAATAAAGCTGTTAAATAAAGTACTGATCAAATAAACAAAGGTGTTCGATCTGAAGTAATTCCAGTTGATCGTATATTAATTACTGTTGTAATAAAATTTACTGCCCCTAAAATGAAATAAATTGATAAAATGAATAGATCAACTAAAGCTCCTTCATGAGCAATTCCAGCTGAAAGAGGTGGGTAAACTGTTCACCCAGTACCAGCTCCATTTTCAACCATTCTTCATACTAATAATAAAGAAAGATCAGGAGGCTATATCAGGTGGCCTTAATAATAAAGGTACTAATAAGATTCCAAATCCTCCAATTATAATTGGTATAACTATGAAAAAAATTTTAATAAAAGCATGTGCTGTTACAATAACATTATAAATTTGGTCATCTCCAATTAAAGCTCCAGAATGTCCTAATTCAGTTCGAATTAAAATACTTAATGAAGTTCCAACTATTCCAGCTCAAGCTCCAAAAATAAAATATAATGTTCCAATTATGTTGAAAATAATCATTGTCGCGATTAGATTACGTGACTGAAGTTTAGGCGATAGATTGTAAATGTATTTATAAGAAAAATTCTTAATCAAAATCATAACAAATATTAGGTCTTATAGTCAACAATGACATCAAACTGCAATTTTGGAGGAGTAACAAATTTACTAAGGCTTAACGGATATTCCCATATTTACAGCTTTGAAGGCTATTACTTTTATTACCTTAAAGCCTTAAAGTATAAAAAAAAATAATGAAATTAAAATTAATCCAAAAATTGAGAAAAATGTTAAAATAAAATTTATATATAGTAACATATCAACAAAATTTCTTTAAGTGTATATCAGTAAATTTTGTAAACCAATTTTGTAAACCGAAGCTGAAGCCTTTTGTATTGAAATTCGTAATCCAGCTGCAAATTGCATCATTCCAATTTTTGTAAAAACATAAACATTTAATTTTTCAATTCGGCTGAAAACAGTCTCATTTAAGATTTCCAATTTCTAAGAGCCACTTCTGATTGAAAACCAAAACAATATTTTGGTAAACAGAATCCCGACTCAAATCTTTCTCACTCCTTTTAAGTGAAATAAAACTAAACAGCTCAAACCATTCTTAAATGGGCATCCACTTCACAGGAAATTTCACATTTTCTTGTCACCTCGATTAATTGAGACCCAAAGTCTTCCACGTCAACTGACACCTCAAGTAATAGGTTCCGACTCAATCGATTTCCTTCAGAAAACAAAGCCTCTCTGAGAGAAAAGCTTCTTTCGAGCTTTGATCTGCAAAAAGCTTCAGCAAGGGTAGCTATAAAAGGGACTTAGAGCCCCAAAGTTAAGTTAGTTCTGAAACTCCAAAAATTCTAAGCAGTTTTAAAAATCACACTGTATCAAAAACGGAACTCAAATAAAATATATTTTTTTTCAAACTATTTTTGAAGAAGATATTTAATTGGCGCAGTCGGTAGGATGTGTAAAAGTGACCAGGTAATCAATCGAGATCATAGAACATCGTTGAAGTATTTTGTGCTAATGCAACTGCAGCCTTAATACTAACCGCGAGTGTTAATCGCTATTCACATCCGCAAAAGAACTTACCGTGTTAGTTTCAATTTGTAGCCCACTTTTCGAAGTGTGACTGCTACCGAAAATATACAAAACACAAAAACTTAAAATAAATTAGTAGCCCGCTTTCATAGTGTGACCGCTACCGAAACAAATAAGAAATACGAACATTACAATGGCCGAACCAGTAGCACAAGTCCAGTTACTCTCCGAGCTACACCTTAATCAGGCTTTAAGCCAGATTAGGCAAGTTCCCAATTTTAATGGAAGCACCAGGGAATTAAGTGCATTCATCAGACGGATCGAATACATTTTAAATTTGTATCCATCAACTGATCCGCGTCAAACAGCTGTATTCTTCAGTGCAATCGAGATGCAATTATCAGGAGATGCCCAGCGAGTGTCACAGATATCAGCAGCAACCAATTTGCCCGATCTAAGGATTGCTCTCATCGATGAGTATAAAACCCAAACCCCATGCGAGGAATTACTAAGACGACTCTACAATACCCCTTTCAATGGAAGCATTCGTAAGTTCGTCGAGGATCTAGAATATAAAATATTTGTCATAACAAACAAATTGTCGTTAGAAAATAACAATTTAAATACAATGATTTATAATAATGCCATGAATAATACTGTAAAAGATGTAATAATGAGAAAACTTCCTGACAGGTTATTCATGACATTAGCAAGGCACGATATAACTACAGTCAGTAAACTTAAACAAGTAGCACAACAAGAAGGTTGTTATGATTCTGGTTCTGATAAAGTTAAATCACAACATAATTCAAAACAAAACGGACAAGATAGGAGAAATTATCAAAGAAATAATAATTTCCAAAGAAATAATTCCTTTTATAATAATAATAATCAACAAAATTATAATCAGCAAAGTAACTATAGACAACCAAATAATTTCAATCAACAACAATTTCAACAGGAATTGCAGCAAAATTTAAATCATGGTAGAGCTCAGAATCCTATGAATTATCAACAGCCAACATCTTCTTTACAAGGTTATAATTCTAACAAACCAGTGAAAAGACAGCGTGAATATTCAAGCGATCAATCTAGAATGGAAATCGAAAATTTTCATCAAATAGCCTCGGATCCAATAGAAGAAATAGAAATCCTTACATCAGAATAACTATTAACAATCGCGCATTTAAATGTGTAATAGATACAGGAAGTTCAATAAACCTAATAAAAGAAAATTATTTTAATTTCCCACAAACATTAAAAACGTTAGAAGTGCACACAATTAATGGTGTAATTAAATTAAATAAGTTCGTAAATTTTAAATCAAGTAAACTTTGTCCGATCGATCAACCATTTTGGGTTCACAATTTTTCGCAAAAATATGACATATTGATAGGAAGAGAGTATTTAGAAGCATGTGAAGCAATTATTAATTATAAACAGGAAACAGTCACTTTGAGCGGATTTGTTTTTTCCATGATATATAACCACGAAGATTTCAAAAATTCCGAAATTGAAACATTGGAAGATTATCTCAGTCCACCTTCATCTGAGGATATATCTTTTAATTTTGCAATTAATAATGACTTAGAAGAAAATAATAAATTTCGAATAAATCATCTTAATAAAGAAGAAAGAACTAAATTAAATAACATTTTATTTGAATTTAGGGATATCCAGTACAGGGAAGGTGAAAACTTGACCTTTACCAGTGCTATAAAACATTCAATCCAAACCAAACATGAAGATCCTATTTACAAAAAACCTTATAAATACCCCCAAGCTTATGATCAAGAAGTAGAAGTCCAAATTAAAGAAATGATGAATCAGGGAATAATACGTAAATCGAAATCCCCTTATTGTTCTCCAATATGGATAGTCCCAAAGAAAGAAGATGCATCAGGTAAAAAGAAATTTCGAATAGTAATAGACTATCGAAGTCTAAATGAAATAACTATTGATGATAAGTATCCGATACCAGTTATGGATGAAATACTTGACAAACTTGGAAAGTGTCAATATTTTACAACAATTGACCTTGCCAAGGGTTTCCATCAAATTCAAATGGATGAAAATTCTATTTCAAAAACAGCTTTTTCTACTAAAAATGGACATTACGAATACACACGAATGCCATTTGGTCTGAAAAATGCGCCTGCAACTTTCCAACGTTGCTTGAACAATTTATTAGAAGATTTAATATACCAGCATTGCCTTGTTTACATGGATGACATAATTATATTTTCTACTTCATTAGAAGAACACATATTGTCCATAAAAAAGGTGTTTTCAAAACTTCGAGAAGCTAATCTTAAACTTCAACTTGACAAATGTGAGTTTATGAAAAAGGAAACTGAATTCCTTGGACATATAATAACAACAGAAGGAATAAAGCCAAACCCCCAAAAAATTGAGGCAATACAAAAATTTCCAATACCAAAAACTCAAAAAGAAATAAAATCATTTTTAGGTCTCTGTGGATTTTATAGAAAATTCATACCTGATTTTGCTAAAATTGCAAAACCTATGACTGTAAACTTAAAGAAAGGTTCCACTATAAATTCAACCAATAAAGAATATTTAGAAGCATTTGAGAAATTAAAACTTCTTATTACATCAGACCCAATTTTAATTTACCCTAACTTTGAAAAATTATTTTCCTTAACAACAGATGCTAGCAATGTCGCCATAGGCGCAGTATTATCGCAAAATCATAAACCTATTTGTTATGCAAGTAGAACTCTTAATGAACATGAAATTAATTATTCAGCAATAGAAAAAGAGCTTCTGGCTATAGTCTGGGCCACTAAATATTTTAGGTCTTATCTCTTTGGTAGAAAATTCGAAATCCTTAGCGATCATAGACCATTAGTTTGGCTTCATAATATAAAAGAACCAAACATGAAACTACAAAGATGGAGAATAAAATTAAACGAGTTTGACTTCACTATTAAATATTTGCCGGGAAAGGAAAACCAGGTAGCTGATGCTCTGTCAAGAGTGAAGCTAGAAGAAAATTTTTTAGGAGAAACACCGGATAATACCGAGTCATTACCCACAATAGCAACAGTTCATAGTGCACATGAAGACAATCAGAATTATATAGAAATAACGGAAAGACCTTTAAACTATTACAATAGACAAATTGAATTTCATAGAGGAAACTCAAATGAAGTCAAATTGAGCCAATACTTTCATAAAACCAACCTTAAAATAATTTATAAAGAAATGACCCATGAATATGCAAAAGAATTAATTAAAGAATATTTGTGCTCTAAAAAAAGTGTTATTTATTTTCCTTGTGAAATGGACTTCATAATATTTCAAAATGCTTATATAGAAATCATCAGCCCAAACAACTTAACCAAAGTTATGAAAACTAGTACAATATTAACAGATGTCCAAACATTCGCCGAATTCAAGGAAATTGTCCTTAAAGCTCACGTAGAATTATTACATCCAGGAATAGAAAAACAAACAAGCCTTTTTAAAGAAAAATATTATTTTCCCGATTATCAGAGATTAATTCAGAATATTATAAATGAGTGTGAAATTTGTAACCTTGCTAAAACAGAACACAGAGATACAAAACTTACATTTGAATTAACCCCAGAAACCTTTAACCCCAGAGAAAAATATGTTATAGATTTTTACATGATCGATAATAAACAATTCTTATCTTGCATTGATATTTATTCCAAATATGCTGCTTTAATAAATGTCAACAGTAGGGATTGGTTAGAAGCAAAAAGGGCATTACTCATGATATTTAATGTAATGGGTAAACCAAAAGAAATTAAAGCCGACAAAGACTCTGCATTTATGTGCTCAGCATTGCAACTTTGGCTGCAATCAGAAGATGTAAGAATAACTATAACCACAAGTAAAAATGGCGTTTCTGACATAGAAAGATTTCATAAAACTATTAATGAAAAATTAAGAATTATAAATTGTGAACGGAATCCTGAAAATATAATTACTAAATTTGAAACAATCGTTTATATTTATAATCATAAAACAAAACATAGCTCTACAGGTAGAACACCAGCAGACATTTTTATTTTCGCCGGAACTCCAAGTTATAATATTCAAGTGAATAAAACAAAGAAAATAAACAAGCTTAATAAAAATCGTCATACATTCGATATTGATACTAGGTATAGACAAGCTCCACTTATAAAATCTAAAACAACAAATCCTTTTAGGAAGACAGGCCAAATTACACAAACTGACGAAAAACATTATGTAGAAAAAAATAGAGGTAGAGAAATCACACACTATAAATCGAAATTTAAAAAGAAAAAGAAAATTAATACCAGCAAATATAATAATTCCAGATTTCCACCGGAAGACAACCCAGCTTAATAAAATTATCTTTTATATAATAACTTTATTATGTCTTATATATCACGCCATGTGTCAGAACATAGATATCAATCCAATTCAAGCAAAAAATGGATACTTAATTTTCCAAACAGGTAACATAGATCTGCCCACTAATTATGAATATCATTGTCTCACAGTCAATTTAACTAAAACTGAACAAACTTATAAAAATCTAATGGAACAAACACGAGAATTTGAACATTTGGATCAAATTCAATATCTAAAAGAAAAATTAAATAGAGAAATGAATGGAATAAAAATTGCTCAACGAAACAAAAGAGGACTTGCAAATTTTGTAGGTACCTTTTATAAATATTTATTTGGCACATTGGATCAACAAGATAGAAGAATTAGAATCAAAAATTGATAACTTGTCCGAAAATAGTATACAGATCAACGAATTAAATAAAGTTATTGATGCAATTAATAAAGGAATAGAAACAGTAAATCGTTTAAATGAAAACCAAAATGAAAACCAAAGGTTAGGTTACAAAGGTTACCAAAAACCAATCCTTATTTTCAATTTACAAGAATTTACAGAATACATAGAAGACATTGAATTAGGAATGCAATTTACAAGATTAGGCATATTCAACCCAAAGCTCCTAAAACATGACCCGCTTAAACATATTAATTCAGAAAAATTGTTAAATATTAAAACATCTACTTGGTTACAAGTTAATACTAACGAAATATTGATAATTTCTCATATTCCTCGTACTATTATTAAAACCCCCATTTACAAAATTTTACCGTATCCGGATCAGAATCAGAATATAATAACCGAAACATTACATGATAAATATTACATAAAAAATCAGCAAGTCTTTAAAGTAAAAACAAAAGAAATAGTAAATAATAAATGTATAATAGGTCTCTTAAGACGAACAAATACAGAATGTAGATATACAAAAATGTACAAGAACTTCGAATTAAATTATATTGAACCCAACATTATAATAACATGGAATTTACCAAAAACTTTGTTAAATCAGAATTGTATAAATAAAGATCTAATAGCAGAAGGAAACAATATAATAAAAGTATTCAACTGTTCTATACAAATAGAAGATGTAATAATAACAAATACTATGCTCGATTACACCCGAACTATTTATGTAAACAACAACATAACTAAACTCGAACCTTTATCGTATATCGTAGCCAAAGAAATATTCCAAAACCACTCAAAACAATATTTTAAAACTCAAACAATTTTACTAATACTACTAGTAGTAATAATTATTATTATAATCATATATTTGATTTATAAATTTAAGAACATCCCAAAAAGGATAATAATTAATTATAAAAAACAAAAGGTTATAACTCCCGAAGAAGAAACTATAAGTTCAGAGAATAAAGAACATGACCTACAGTTATACCCCAAACTAACCGCCTGAGGACAGGCTAAATTCTTAAGGATGGGGAAGTAACATATCAACAAAATTTCTTTAAGTGTATATCAGTAAATTTTGTAAACCAATTTTGTAAACCGAAGCTGAAGCCTTTTGTATTGAAATTCGTAATCCAGCTGCAAATTGCATCATTCCAATTTTTGTAAAAACATAAACATTTAATTTTTCAATTCGGCTGAAAACAGTCTCATTTAAGATTTCCAATTTCTAAGAGCCACTTCAGATTGAAAACCAAAACAATATTTTGGTAAACAGAATCCCGACTCAAATCTTTCTCACTCCTTTTAAGTGAAATAAAACTAAACAGCTCAAACCATTCTTAAATGGGCATCCACTTCACAGGAAATTTCACATTTTCTTGTCACCTCGATTAATTGAGACCCAAAGTCTTCCACGTCAACTGACACCTCAAGTAATAGGTTCCGACTCAATCGATTTCCTTCAGAAAACAAAGCCTCTCTGAGAGAAAAGCTTCTTTCGAGCTTTGATCTGCAAAAAGCTTCAGCAAGGGTAGCTATAAAAGGGACTTAGAGCCCCAAAGTTAAGTTAGTTCTGAAACTCCAAAAATTCTAAGCAGTTTTAAAAATCACACTGTATCAAAAACGGAACTCAAATAAAAATATATTTTTTTTCAAACTATTTTTGAAGAAGATATTTAATTATATATACTAGCTGACCCGGACATGCGTTGCTGTGGCTTTTTCACACAGATGGTATTTATAAAAAAATATGGTGATCTCAGATTTATTATTTTCATTTAAATTTATAACAAATACAGTATATTACATTTAATTTAACACCATTCGGTGCACAATGTTTTTGGTTAACCTGTCTTTACCTAACACAAATAGATTCGAAGGTTTCCCAACACGTGAACACGCAACATATTCATCTTGTCCTTGCCAAAATATCAATGGATATTGTAGTGCGTCATATGAGGGGTGTAAATACGAAATCGTACTGACAGTGTTGTCTCGCCGTGTAATTTTTATAGATCTTTTGTTAACTGGATCACCAACCATGATAACAGCAACCTCATCAACAGTTGGAGCGTTGAATCTACCAGCATGTTCACCTAATGGTACTTTGTCGGCTTTTATGACGATTTGATAATTGTCATTTCGCAGTCGTGGCGAAACTCTTGATCAACTGAATTAGTTGATTGCGATCTTTTAAAAAATTTTCCAATAATATCACAATTTCTCTTTCCTCTGCTTGTTCAATAAAATTATGCTGGCACCATTTAGGACAAACATTGGGACACGAGATTTATATATATTAGATTTTTTTTAAGCTTGATTTTATTTATTGGATCTTCTCTTTATGAGTCTAACAATAAAATTGCAAATCTAAAAATAATACGTTATCTAACAGTTTAATTTAACTGAATAAAAACTACATGGTCCTAATAATTAGCGGTGGATTGGAAGGTCGTTGCGGTGTAGGCGGGAACTGCTAGAAATTCGCGTGAGGTACTGATAGCCTGTTGCAGTACTTTGTTGTGATTTGGGCTATCTCTTCTCTGACGAGTGGTATGTCAAGGTCCCTGTGAATGTTTGCATTCCGAACGTACCACGGTGCCCCGGTGATGGTTCTGAGAATTTATGACTGTGTTCTTTGCATTATATCCACACTGCTGCATTCCCCCACAACTGAGAGCCGTACATCCAGATTGGTTATAGAACTGTGTTGTATAGGAGTACCTTACAGTCCAGGCTAAGGGGCGAGCGGCTGTTGATAGGCCAGTGGAGGTTGCTGGCTTTGAGCTTTGAAATATTTAAGTGTTAAGTTTAGCTCATTTTTTTTACAGCTAAAACAAAATTTCAAAAAAAAAAATTACTGAAATCGTTTTCCAATAGTGTGATAAACAATGACCATCAATATTTTCAAATGACCACCTACCGTTTTGAAATTATTTAAAATTAAACATAGTTAAAAATTTGGCTCAGAACATAAACGTTGGAGACTAGTTATTGACTATCGTCAAATAAACAAAAAGCTACTAGCTGATAAATTCCCACTACCAAGAATCGAAGATATCTTAGATCAACTTGGTAGAGCAAAATTTTTTTCCTGTCTAGATTTAATGTCTGGATTTCACCAAATTACCCTAGAAAAGGAATCAAGAGATATTACCTCTTTCTTTACAAGCACTGGGTCATTCAGACCTTATGGAGTAAAAATAGCACCAAATTCATTCCAAAGAATGATGACATTAGCATTTTCGGGATTAGAACCATCCCAAGCTTTCATTTATATGGACGACTTAGTAGTTATAGGTTGTTTACAGCTAAAACAAAATTTCAAAAAAAAAAAATACTGAAATCGTTTTCCAATAGTGTGATAAACAATGACCATCAATATTTTGACCACCTACCGTTTTGAAATTATTTAACATTGAACATAGTTAAAAATTTTTCAAAAATTTCAAAATCGACTTTTTGAATTTTTTTTTTTAATATCGAAATAAACGCAATTGACCACAAATGATTATTTTTTAGAATTTTGAAAAAACTTTTAGTTTTTAAAATATTTAAGTTTTTAGTTTTGGTCATTTTTTGGCCAGGTAAAAAAAAAAAATTCAAAAAGAAACTACTGAATTCGTTTTCCATTAGTGTGATAAACAATGACCAGCTTTTAAAATTTAAAAATAACATTTACTTTTTGAGATACTTGATTCTCAAAGTCTTAAAAATAAAAAAATTAAAAAACCAAAAGATGACCATCATGGCCCATAGCCTAAAACATTTAAATTTAAAAAAAAAATTTGACTTCCATCATTGCCCATCCCTTAAAATTTTACAAAAAAAAACTATGCCCTTCAAATTTTACAAAAAAAACTATGCCCTTCATTGCCCATCCCTTAAAAATTTAACAAAAAAAATCATGACCATCATTGCTCATTCCTTAAAAATTAAAAATTTAAGAAAAAAAATTATGCCCACCATTGCCCATCCTTTAAAAGTTAAAAATTTAACAAAAAAAATCATGCTCACCATTGCCCAGCCTTTAAAAGTTAAAAATTTAACAAAAAAAATCATGACCATCATTGCCCATCCCTTAAAAGTTAAAAATTTAACAAAAAAAATCATGCCCACCATTGCCCATATCATATAAACTTAAAAATTTAACAAACAAAATCATAACCATCATTGCCCATCCCTTAAAACTTAAAAATTTAACAAAAACATCTATGCTCAGCATGGCCAACAGCTTAAAACTTACCTTCACCGGCTGAGTGAACGTAACTTGGAACACATCAAGGAGTTCGGGGAGAAGATCAACCATCATCAAATATATCAGATGGTGTACATAGCGGGAGCGATATGCTGCGCTTTGATTTGCATCGGCTTGGCCTATCGGCGGGTCACTCAGGCCCGAAGAACCGCGGCCCAACTAAAGGAGATGATCGCCCAAATAGGGTCGGCCGAGGGCGGCCTCATTCTTGAAGGGGGAGTAGTTAACTGAAGTTAACCGCGCAACGGCAATGTTCGATTACTTAAGAGCTCGCTCTGGGCAAACTGCTGACACAGCGTCTGGCCGGATGCTCGTCCATAGCCGGCGAACACTGCATATTTGCGTGGCCGCTATGAAATACATTTTTGTTAGCTTTAAGTTTCAGTTTGTACTTGAGTCTCTCACAATAAAGAACTCCTTTACCTAAACTACGGCACAAGCCGTAAGATTCAATTCACTTGTACTTGATTGGTTACTCAGCCTCAAGGGCGGTGACAACGGAGTTAGTAACTCCCAACATAACCTCCTGTCAGAAGGAAGAACCCTAGGCAACCGCCAGGGATTTCAAATCACCCTCTACTGAAGACATCCTCTCCAGCGAAGAACATACAACTATCCTACCCCTTAATTTAATTATTTAGTATGTAATACCTATGGTACATTGAACCAGTACATACTCGTATGTAGTATGCATGGGTCATTATAGGAAGCATCCACTGTATCTAATAAAAGATGACATAGTAGAACCATCAGTATCAGAATACAGCATTGCTGTTAGTACCCAAAAAGTCACTTCCTGGCTCAGAACATAAACGTTGGAGACTAGTTATTGACTATCGTCAAATAAACAAAAAGCTACTAGCTGATAAAATCCCACTACCAATAATCGAAGATATCTTAGATCAACTTGGTAGAGCAAAATTTTTTTCCTGTCTAGATTTAATGTCTGGATTTCACCAAATTACCCTGGAAAAGGAATCAAGAGATATTACCTCTTTCTTTACAAGCACTGGGTCATTCAGACCTTATGGAGTAAAAATAGCACCAAACTCATTCCAAAGAATGATGACATTAGCATTTTCGGGATTAGAACCATTCCAAGCTTTCATTTATATGGACGACTTAGTAGTTATAGGTTGTTCAGAAAATAGTATGATAAAAAATTTAACTAATGTATTCAATCTATGTAGAAAACACAACCTTAAGTTACACCCTGAAAAATGCTCTTTCATTCAGTCACATTTTTGGGACACAAAAGCACAAAGAAAGGAATTTTACCCGATGATAAAAAATTTAACGTAATAACAAATTATCCTGTTCCGTCCGATGCAGATGAATCTAGAAGATTCGTAGCCTTTTGCAATTACTACAGACGTTTCATACCAAATTTCTCGTATTATTCAAGGCACCTTACCCATTTGTGCAAGAAAATCATAAAATTCTACTGGACCACTGTGTGTCAAAAAGCTTTTGAATATCTTAAAAACGCACAACCCACACTATTAAAATACCCAGATTTTAATAAAGAATTTTGTATAACAACAGATGCTAGTAAGCAGGCATGCGGTACAGTTCTGGTATCATACGCCTCAAGAACATTTACAAAAGGCGAAAGTAATAAGTCCACAACTGATCAGGAATTGACAGCTATACATTGGGCAGTTAACTATTTTAGACCATATATATACCAAGCCCAAGATATTTGACGTCATTCATAACGAAGATGTTAAAAAAGTAGTGACCTTGCATTTAACAATATCGAAGTGTTCTCTCAAGAAGGGAAAACAGATATATGCAAGAATAAACGTTGATGATCTATATACCAATGGAATATTCGATTTAGATCAATTTTTCCAAAGGCTTGAAAAAATAGCCGGTATAAATAAGATTACACAACTTAAAATGGCACCGAGTGAAAAAATCTTTGAACTCGTTTCAATAGATAAATTTAAAGAAAAGGGCAATGAAATATTATTAAATTTAAGAGTAGCGCTACTCCAGCCGGTGACCATAATAGAAAATAAAAAAGAAAAGGAAGCTATTCTGTTTACATTACATGACGATCCTTTACAATGCGGACACACAGGCATAACAAAAACGCTAGCAAAAGTAAAAAGACATTACTATTGGAAAAACATGACACGTGACGTTGCAAACCACGTAAAGAAATGTCTGAAATGCCGAAAATCAAAACCACAATCCATACAAAAACGCCTTTGACGATAACAGAAGCACCATTAAAAGCGTTTGATATAGTATTAGTGGACACGATCGGTCCATTACATAAATCAGACGAAGGTAACGAATATGCAGTCACTCTAATATGCGACTTAACAAAATATCTCGTTACAATCCCTATACAAGACAAAAGTGCAAAAACAGTAGCGAAAGCCATATTCGAATCTTTTATTCTAAAGTACGCTCCAATGAAGACGTTCATTACGGACATGGGAACTGAATATAAGAATTCAATTATTAATGATTTATGCAAATTTCTCAAAATTAATAATATAACATCAACTGCACATCATCATCAAACATTGGGGACAATAGAAAGAAGCCACAGAACATTTAACGAATACGTTTGATCATACGTTTTGTCAGATAAAACAGGCTAGGATGTTTGGCTTATATACTTTACATATTGTTTCAATACAACACCCTCTGTTGTACATGGATACTGTCCATATGAACTAGTGTTTAGTAAAACCCCAACCTTAAACATTAAATTCAATAGCAGTGAGTATATTGAACCACTGTATGACGTAGAAAACTTTGCAAAAGAATCAAAATTCAAACTCGAAAACGCTTATAAAAGAGCGAGAATGATGATTGAACAAAATAAGCAAAAACAAAAAGAAACCTATGATAAAAGATAAAATGATTTAAAATTAGAAATAGGAGATAAAGTTATATTAAAAAACGAAGTAGGGCATAAATTAGACTTTAAGTATGCAGGACCCTATTAGGTAGAAAGTATAGGAGAACGAGATAACATAACAATCTCAAACGTAAAGAATAAAAATCAAACAGTTCATAAAGATAGATTAAAGAAATTCTATGGTGACCACCAATCAATTAATCAATCAAAAAAAAAAAAAAAAAAAAAAAAATTATATATATAATATACAATAATAAGCAAAATAAATAAGATAACTATTTTTTCTGAGAAATTTTACATATGACAATAATGCAAACAAAATTAAAACCTAATTTTTTTTGTTTAAATTTTTCTAAAATTCTAGATTTTAATCATGAATAATAAATTAATCATATATTACTAAAATTTAATTAAAACATATTAAGAAAATCTTTAAACTCAACACTAAATATATATAATCAATAGATAATAAGTTAATTCAAAATAACTCCATTTTATTACGTTATTTTAAAAAAGGAGGGAGATGTAGTATGCATGGGTCATTATAGGAAGCATCCACTGTAGCAATACAATATTGTGCTATAGTGTTGTTATATAAACATAATGCCCCGACCAAATAGCCAGTTATATACATATGCCTTAAAGCCTCACTCCTGGGAAGTACATTAGTCAGCAAATTCCCATGAGTTGACAACGAATACAAATGAGCCATGCATACTTACACCCTTACGCTCGGGCCGCTACCAGCCTTATATACGACCATAGAAATATATATGTATATGAATATAGCCGCGACTGATCGCTGCCGAGCTTTTGTAGGCAGCGCAGCCGCGAGCAACAGAATATCAAATCACTCTGGATTTGACTTTTAAAGAATAAAGTTTACATGGCAAAAACAGTTGCAAAAACAGTATAAACAGTTGCACAGAAGTTACTGAACAACCTATTATAATCAAAATAATGGGTATAACCCAAACTATAATAACCACACCAATAATTATAGAGGTCGTGGAAATTCTAGAGGTTACAACCGTGGTGGAAATAACGGCTACAATAACAGTAACACTGGTAGAAATACCAATTCCCAATTGAACTATAATAAAGAAAATTTTATATCCTATAATAAGAAAACAACAAACATTAATGATACAAAATATACAAAAAAAAAATAAAGAAAAATAATGACATTGAAATAAAGTAAAGAAAACTTGAAACAAAATATATATATATATATATGGTCAAAAATGAATGCACAAGGAGCCATAGGCAAAACGTATGAAAGAGTCCCCTCTATTATTATTATTTATCTCACTATCCCAGCTATGGTAATGTCTGCAATGGACAATTTTGCAGATTCAGACAATAGCTCGAGCATAGTTGAAGGAAAATTTATTATAATGGCACAATCCAATGTAATATGCACATATATGCACTATTAATATTATATATATATATCGACCACCCACTGTACCAAGAGTACTTAAAGGGTACACACTGTAACACTTTGTCGCAGTGTTTATGTTGTCCAAGGTCTCGGTCATAAACCTAAGTGCACCGAAATATGAATCGCCCGCTGTGCCTTTGCTGCACGCCGAAAAGTGCATATGTCCGCATATACGTAACACGAGTGGACCTTATGCATGTCCACATACCTCCGCCTAAGCGAACATAACATAAATATATATTCATATATAAATATTTAAGAAATACAAAAACGTCTCTCCGCTGCCGCTTTGGGCAGCGCAGCTACGAGACTTTAGACTTCCTTTAACTCATAAGTATAATTGTAAATCGAGAAACTCCCATGAGCTCGGAGCGGCAACAACGGCTGCACCGAAAAACCAGCAGACATTAAATAAAGTTATACTAAACAACCTAAACCCAACTGATGTAGTTAAATACTTACGACAACACAACAAAAAATCTGGGGAGCCTTCGTCCTGGATCAGCTAGGATCAACAACTGGAAAAAAAAAAAAACATCAACGGGAAAAAAATAACACACACAGCAGCAGCCACTCTTAAATTCCTACGATCTAAATCAAAAAAAAAAAAACAGAATATCGCAGTAAGTAGAGTGTGATGTGTGCTAAACGTAGTGGCGTGGTTAAACGTTTGAAAGCCAGAAAGGCTGAATTACTGAAGCTACTAAATAGCGGAAGTAAATTAGAGTGGAACAACTCGGTGAAAATACACGCCGAAGTTGAACACATAAAAAACCTATTAACGCAAAGAAATAATAAAACCACAGCCACTCACACATCCACCTACACTGCAATAACCAATATATGCAAAGACAAGATAATACTTAGTCCACCACCAAAACAGGAATTACCGAAATTAAAGAGAAAATGCCCCAATGACTGCAGAGGACCCCTGGAATCATCGTTCTGCGAGGAAACCTGTGCCAGCACCGGTGCCCCAACAACCAACTAAGAAGGAAAGCCTGTGCAGCCAGCACCGGCCCCGCTTAGCGCTTCAAGCTAAGCCCGGATCAGTGAACCGACAGCGCTACCAAGAGCGCATATTTTTTTTCTCCATGCACTGCGTTGCATATTTTTTTTGTATTGCACTGCAATGCATATTTTTTTTTTAGTATAAAGAATCATTTGTAAAATTGAGCGACATTAAAGTTGCCCGATTAGCGTGTGGCCTGAAAACCATACAAAAAAAAAGGCAGGTTTTTATGTAAAAAAAAAAAATAATGAACAACCAAGAAAAACAACTAATATATATATAAAAAAAAAATTATAGGCAGGTTTTATAAAAAAAAAAATATAAATAAACGCAATATGCATATAGCCGAATAAGACAAGTCTTTAAATGAGCCAAATTGAATGGCAAATAAATAATAAATTAAATCATACATTTTACAAAAAAATTTATATACCAATTCGAGAGAAAATACCCAAAATGGGTTTAGTAGATGTAAAACAAGTGGACTCCACAGCAAATGTAATAAATAAAATTGAGTCCAGCACTACTAACACCGAATTGACAAATATCCTTTTATCAATTATTGTATTTATTTTGATTGCATTCATTTTGTATAAAGCATACATTTTTCACAATAAATGTATAGCAAAAAGAGCGATTAATAAAAGCCAGGCTATCGATCTGGACAAAATATAAAAAAAAAAAAATAACGAAAAATAAAAATTAATTTTTATACATTTAAAAAAAAATAATAAAAACGCTCCATGCCAAATGCTGATATATTAAGAATGCACCTATGATATATATAAAAAAAAAAACGATTTCATATGTTCATGAATAATCCTATCTTTACGTACAATAAAAATAAAATAAAAAAAAAATAAATAAAATAAAGAAAGTTTAAAAAGAAAATAATTCAAGTATGAGTACTCAGAGAGCCATAGAAAAAACATATGAAAAGGACCCCTATTTCAAAGAAAGGATCAGGCAGTTAGTATCGACAACCCCAGTTAGTGTGTATGAGCTAGAAATACTTTATATAGAAACATTTAACTGCCATGTTTCACCATTGTTTCACTGCACTGCAACCCAAAAAGGAATAGTATTAACAACAGTTCCGGGTGTGCTAGTGAAATCAAGAATAGACGAGCATCTACTTTTAGGTAGAACAATTGTGATGATGGTTTCAAAAAGATAATCCACACCCATAATATAATGGAATGGAATGAATTATCGAAGGAACTATCAAGCATTAAAGCAGAATTTGACAAATCTTATAAGTCACTAACACAAAATAGACCGATACAAAAAACAACGGTCAATAAACACGTAGAAATATTAGTTAAATGCTTTAATGAAGCTCGAATATTAATATATGAACACAGAGAAAAGTTAAATCCGGATCACTGGTCTCGAGTATCAAAGTTTTTGATCAGACTAAGATCTAATCTAACTTCTGTTAAAGAAAGGTTCAAGCTCGATATTTCAATACCTACTATTCTAAATACTTCAATAACAATTGAAGCTGGTGACGAACCAGAATCAAAAGAAGTTATTGACCAACAAGAAATAGAAGAAAGCGATATTAACAACCTTACGGTTCCGGCAGTCCTTATTCAATCTGAATTATCAGACCAGGACTTGTCCGACTCTGAATTTAACGACAGCATTGTAGAATTAAAATCAACCACAATGGCTGACGAGAGCATTGCCCAAAGGGCATACATTAGAGAAATATCGAATGTCATCCCTGAATTTAACGGGCAAAGGTTACACCTTCAAAGATTTATAACAGCTTTGAGGTTAGTTAACCTAACGAAAGGCACATTTGAGAATTTGGCTGTAGAAGTAATTAAATCCAAAATAATTGGATCAACTTTATACAGAGTCCAAAATGAAACAACAATAGAAGCAATAATCAGAACATACAAGACAATACAAGACACTATAGTCGGAGAAACCTCTGACATAATTAAAGCCAAAATGGCGAAAACAACCCAGAAAGGCAAAACTGCAGAAAAATTCACGACGGAAATAGACAACCTAAGAAAGCTCCTAGAAGCTTCGTACATTGACGAAGGCCTATCGGCCGAACACGCTGACAAATTCAGTACCAAGGAGGCCATAACCACAATGGTTAAAAACTGTGAGCATGGCCGCCTCAAAACAATATTGGAAGCAGGCACTTTCATAACTATGAATGAAGCCGTCACAAAGTACATACAATGCAGTTCTGAAATGACAGGTAATGCCAATTCAATATTATACACCCAACGAGGAAATAATTATCGCGGTAATAATTTCAGAAACAATTATCGCGGTAGAGGTAATAATCGAGGTAATTATAATAATACCAGATATTACCAGAATAACGGTTATAATCAAAACAATGGCTACTACAGAAATAACGGTAACCAGAATAACAATTATTACACAAACAACAACCGCGGCGGAAATAACCGTGGTGGAAACAACCGCGGCGGAAATAGCCGTGGGGGAAACAACAATAATAATAATAATAATAATAACAACCAAAATAACAATATAAGGATAGCCCAAACGAATTCGGAAAACTCCCAAACACCTTTAGATACACGTCAGTAAAAAATAACATGATTCACACTATAAATCTCAGTCAAAGTACATTCGTTAGTTTCATAAACGCAGCAACAGGAAAAGAATTAATTTTTCTACTAGATACAGGTGCAGAAATTTCCATATTAAAGGAAAATTCTGATAATTTTCAAAACATTCAAGATGATCATATCATAAACATACAGGGTATAAGCCAAGAGGTTACCAAATCAAAAGGCATAACTTCTATTGAAATTCAGACTTCTAAATACATCATCCCACATGATTTCCATATAGTAAATGTGCAATTCGCTATTCCTTGTGATGGGATACTGGGAATAGATTTTATCAAAAGGTACAATTGTCAATTGGACTTCAAGCCTTCTGAAGACTGGCTTATAATTAGACCAAATAATCTCAAATATCCTATTTATGTTCCGATAACATACAGTTCTGGTAACAACTCCCTAATTCTGCCAGCAAGATCCCAAGTCATCCGAAAAATTAAGATAAATTCCGAAGAAAGTAGTGTATTGATTCCGAATCAAAATATTCATAAAGGTATCTATATAGCAAATACCATAGCAACAGTCCAAAATGCATATGTAAGACTACTAAATACCACAAATATAGATCAGGTAGTTGATATTAAAAATATTCATCATGAACCACTTTCAAATTACGATGTAGTAAAAACAGACCCCGAAAACCGTAAAAAAACTGTCTTATCCCAACTTACAAAAAGCTTCCCACCTCAATTCAATGATCAACTTACAAAAATATGCACCCAGTATAGTGATGTATTCGGACTAGAAACCGAAGCGATCACTACAAATAATTTCTATAAACAAAAACTGAGATTAAGTGATGATGAACCCGTATATACAAAAAATTACAGAAACCCTCATAGTCAACAAGACGAAATACAAGGACAAGTCCAAAAACTCATTAATGATAAAATAGTAGAACCCTCTGTATCACCTTATAATAGCCCACTTTTGCTAGTACCCAAAAAGTCACTCCCAAATTCAGAAAATAAAAAATGGCGATTAGTAATAGATTATCGTCAAATTAATAAAAAACTCTTATCTGATAAATTTCCACTCCCTAGAATTGATGACATTTTAGATCAACTAGGTAGAGCCAAGTATTTCTCATGTCTCGACTTAATGTCCGGTTTTCACCAAATTGAACTCGAAAAAAATTCACGAGATATAACATCCTTTTCAACGAACAATGGTTCATATCGTTTCACGCGATTACCATTCGGTTTAAAAATAGCACCAAACTCCTTTCAAAGAATGATGACTATAGCTTTCTCTGGATTGGAGCCTTCCCAAGCATTTCTTTACATGGATGACTTAATAGTCATAGGTTGTTCCGAAAACCACATGCTCAAGAACCTAACTGATGTTTTCGAGAAATGTAGGAAACACAACCTAAAGTTACATCCCGAAAAATGTTCATTTTTCATGCATGAAGTCACCTTCCTAGGACATAAATGCACAAATAAAGGAATCTTGCCCGACGACAAAAAATACGACGTCATTCAAAATTACCCAGTCCCACATGATGTGGACAGCGCTAGAAGATTCGTTGCATTTTGCAATTATTACAGACGTTTCATAAAGAATTTTGCAGAATACTCCCGTCACATAACAAGATTATGAAGGAAAAATGTAAAATTCGAATGGACAACAGAATGTCAAAACGCTTTCGAACATCTAAAATCAGCATTAATAAACCCAACTCTGTTGCAATACCCAGATTTTAGCAAAGAATTTTGCATAATTACAGATGCTAGCAAATACGCTTGTGCAGCAGTACTAACTCAAAATAAAAATGGATTACAGCTTCCAGTCCAGATCCTTTACTAAAGGTGAAAGCAACAAGAGTACTACAGAACAAGAATTAGCAGCTATTCATTGGGCAATAACATACTTCAGACCATATATTTATGGTAGACACTTCACTGTCAAAACAGACCACAGAGCACTTACCTATTTATTTTCAATGATAAATCCCAGTTCCAAACTAACACGAATGAGACTTGAATTAGAGGAATATAATTTTACAGTAGAGTATCTAAAGGGTAAAGATAATTATGTAGCCGATGCGCTGTCTAGAATAACAATCACAGACTTGAAAAACATACATTTAAATATTAAAATTCTGAAAGTCACTACCAGAAACCAAAGTAGACAAAAATCCTGCGCAGGAAAAGAAAAAATAGAATTGCATAAGCAATCCATAGAAAAAGCTTCAAAGCCCAACGTATATGAAGTCATTAATAATGATGAAGTACGTAAAGTAGTGACCTTGCATGTAAATGACAATATGTGTTTATTTAAGCACGGAAGGAAAATTACAGCAAGATATAATGTTAGCGATTTGTATACTAATGGAACCCTTGACTTAGGTCAATTCTTTCAAAGGCTTGAAAAGCCGGTATGCACAAAATCAGCCAACTTAAGGTGGCACCGTGGGAAAATATCTTTGAACATGTTTCAATTGATAATTTTAAAAATATGGGCAATTATACATTGAAATCATTAAGAGTAGCGCTACTCAACCCGGTGACCGTAATAAAAAATAATAAAGAAAAAGAAGCTATATTGTCTACATTTCACGATGATCCAATACAAGGTGGTCATACAGGCATTACTAAAACCTTGGCCAAGGTCCAGAGGCACTATTACTGGAAAAATATGTCCAAATACATAAAAGAGTACATAAAGAAATGTCTCAAATGCCAAAAGTCAAAAACAACTAAACACACTAAGACCCCATTAACTATAACTGAAACTCCACAAAGAGCTTTCGATAGAGTAATTGTGGATACGGTTGGTCCACTACCAAAGTCAAACAATGGAAACGAGTATGCAGTAACACTCATATGCGATCTAACCAAATACCTGGTAGCGATACCAATACCAAATAAAAGTGCAAATACGGTAGCAAAAGTTATATTTGAAGATTTTATTCTAAAGTACGGTCCAATGAAGACGTTCATTACGGACATGGGAACGGAATATAAAAATGCAATTATTGAAGGTCTATGTAAAAATTTAAATATTGAAAACATAACTTCTACTGCACATCATCACCAAACTGTAGGTACCGTGGAGCGAAGCCACAGAACACTCAATGAGTACATTCGTTCATACATCTCAGTTGACAAAACAGATTGGGATGTATGGCTACAATACTTCGTCTATTGCTTTAATACGACCCCCTCGATGGCACATGACTATTGTCCATACGAGCTAGTTTTTGGTAAAACTTCAAATTTACCTAAGCATTTTAATAGCATAGAAAACATAAAACCTCTTTATAATATAGAAGATTATGCTAAGGAATCAAAATTCAGATTAGAACAGGCATTTAAGAGAGCCAGACTAATGCTAGAAGCTCATAAAATAAAACAAAAAATTATTTACGACAAAACAAGTTTAGATTTTGAGTTAAAAATAGGAGATAAAGTCTTATTAAAAAATGAAACTGGACATAAGCTAGATTTTAAATATACAGGCCCCTATAAGGTAGAACAAATAGGAGATAGGGATAATATAACTATAAAAATAAAAAACAAATAGTACATAAAGATAGATTAAAACTTTTTATTTCATAATCAATCAACATTCTCTAAATATATCACGTATGGCCATACATACATAAAAAAAAAAAAAATAAATAAAATAAAACAAATAAAAACAAAAAAAAAAAAAAAAAATAAAAAAGAGAAAAATAAGCATACCAAATATAACACCAAAAAAAAATTATTGTTAACATCATTTATTAAAGTTTGTACAATCTATGTTAGAAAATAACTTCATTATATTACGTTATTTTTCAAAAGGAGGGAGATGTAATATGCACATATATGCACTATTAATATTATATATATATATCGACCACCCACTGTACCAAGAGTACTTAAAGGGTACACACTGTAACACTTTGTCGCAGTGTTTATGTTGTCCAAGGTCTCGGTCATAAACCTAAGTGCACCGAAATATGAATCGCCCGCTGTGCCTTTGCTGCACGCTGAAAAGTGCATATGTCCGCATATACGTAACACGAGTGGACCTTATGCAAATTAATTAAATTAAGGAGGGGATGGTTATTTATTCTCCGCTGTAGAGGGTGTCTTCAGTGATGAGGATGTCTCCAGTGTAGAATGGTTTGGTATCCCTGGCTCTGGGTTCTTCCTTCTGATGAGAGTTTACGTTGGGAGTTACTAACTCCGTTATTACTGCCTTGAGGCTGAGTAACCAAGCAAGAGCAAATGAATTGAATATTACGGCTTGTGCCGGAATTAAGTAAAAGAGTTCTTTATTCTGAGAGACTCGAGTACAAACTGAAACTTAAGGCTAACAAAAAGTATTTCATAGCGGCCACGCAAATATGCAGTGTTCGCCGGCTATGCACGAGCATCCGGCCAGACGCTGTGTCAGCAGTTTGGCCAGAGCGAGTTCTTAAGCAACCGGACATTGCCGTCGCGCGGTTAACTTCAGTTAACTACTCCCCCTTCAAGAATGAGGCCGCCCTCGGCCGACCCTATTTGGGCGATCATCTCTTTTAGTTGGGCCGCGGTTCTTCGGGCCTGTGTGACCCGCCGATAGGCCAAGCCGATGCAAATCAAAGCGCAGCATATTGCTCCCGCTATGAACACCATCTGATATACTTGATGGTGGTTGATCTTCTCCCCGAACTTCCTGATGTGTTCCAAATTACGTTCACTCAGCCGGTGAAGGTAAGGAAGACTGAGAACGTGGCGTTCCATAGTGACGTTTAGGGAAGGTGAGCTGGCCACTCCTGGAGCCCTCTTCTGGGCTGTGTTATGGTTGACCAATCGGGTTTCGTTAATGGTGGCACCTTCTTCAAAGGTGACAAGGTATGTACCCCTTAATTGGGCACAGGTGCCATTATCCACACACACTCGAGCCGGGCCATCGTTTATGATTACGATCCCCTCATCAACATAGGTGACGGGGTGTAAATCGCTTTGCTGGATCTCGCAATGTGCCGTGCCTCCAGCGTGGAGCTCTTGAGCGCATGATCTTCTTCGCGCCAACCGACAAAATGTAGCCCCTGCTGTCAAAGAGCAGTTTTCTACAGTGTGGATATTGCCGTCGCATTCAGCAATAATATTGTCCTCCAGCCTGAGTATGGTGCCGTGATGTGACACCGGGAAAACGGTGATCTTGTTGCAGGCCGACTTGATCTTTGGAAACTTAATAATAAAGTGTAAGATGTTATTGGATTGTAATATCTTAACGGACGATACGGACAAAACATCCCTAATCGCGGTCTCGGTGGGCTCTTCCATCCACATACCTTCCAGGTCTGCATGATCTAAGATGCTAGGGCTAACGACGTTAACTTTGGCAAGAGCTACTGCCAGTATTAAACCCTGCAGCTCCATTGTTATCATCCTATTTCGAGTTAAAAGCATCTCGAATAGGTGCCCTGTATCAATTTGGGACTTTTTAGCCGACCCCAGAAGTTGGTTGACGGTAGCGGAAATTTTATTAATTTGCATTTGTACTTTGTTGTTGATATTGACCTGCCTATTGTTTGCATTTATTAATTCGAATTCTTTAAATTTAATTTTTTCGAAATTTGGAAGTGCTGTAAGTTTGTTGAAATTTGGGAAGCCCACCACCAAAGCGTGATTAAAATAATAAAAGCAAAACTTATGCCAAGTGGCTACAAAAAAGGTATGATAAGAAATTTAAAAATTATCAGGCGAGGGATAAAATAGTCACGCTCGGCCTACCTAAGGTTGTCTTTGTGGACCACCCTCCCCTTAATGAGGACTGTGGTCCCCATGTCCGCTTCAACGGTCTTTTCTTCACACAAAGGTGAGAGTTTGTTGCCCAGGCGTTTGTTGGACTTCACTAAGACTTTTTCGCCAACCTCGAACACTCTATTTTGTCGGGAAGCGTTTTCCCTGTTTCGGAGCTTGTCCTGGGCTATTTTAATCTTATCCTGTATTTCGTAATGTGGCCCATTTGATTGAGTCTGAACCACGTCAGCCGGCCTCTTGTCGATGACCGAATGGATAGATTTATTATATTTGGTTGTAGCCAGTAGGATCAGCTCTACGGTATCGCTAATGCCTTTGTCGATTTTAAGGCATCTAGCAAGCTCTACCAGAGTGCTGTGGAAGCGTTCCACCTGTCCGTTTGAGACACTGTGGAGGGGCGGAGCATTTGAAATGCTAACGCTGAAATGGTTTTCCAGCATGGCCACGATGGTGTGCGAGTTCAACGATGGTTCGTTGTCGCAATATATGACCTTTGCCTTAGGGAAAATGTTCATCAGCTGTAGTAGCGCTGGTTTGAGGTCCTCTATGGATCTAGAGGGGACCGGTTGGACGACAGCAAATTTCGAGAATTTGTCGATGCACGTAAGGAAATACTTTTTATCCGTGGAGAAGATGTCTATGTGTAGCATTTCTCCTACATGAGATGGGATCGGTGTTTCGCCAAGCTCCTGTTTCTTTGGATGTCTGTCGTATTTAGCCTTGGCGCAAGTCCTGCAGGAATCGACTATTTCGTTCGCCATTTTGGTCATTTTTGGGAAGTAGTACTCGGAGAGTACCTGCTTCACGTTTTCTTGGGCAGACCTGTGAGCTCTGTTGTGCTCGACAGTGAGAATCTCCCGCCTCTCGCCCATTGCAAAAATATCCGTCACTCGGTTTTTGCAGTGCCAAAATTTGGTGGCAGGGAATTGCCGAACCAATTTGTCCTGTACCATTGCTAGCGTGTGCAAATCGCAATGGATGGCGTTTACGCCTTTAGGAACTATCACGTCCGCGAGCTCCTCCAGCAATGACTCCTCGCAAGTGAAGTCAATGTTATGCCGTCTCTTGTTTCCAAAGAGAACAAAGCTGCGTTTAGACGAAAAGCGAGCCTCTTCCAGAGTTATCTGGTTCTGGAAGCAATTGAGAGGCTTATCCGTGGATGGGATGGTGTGAGTTAGCGACAGCTCACTGTGGATTGTGGCCGCGCTTGAAAATGCCTCTTCCTCTTCTACAACGTTGAGTTGTTGCCTCGAGAGGGCATCTGCGACGAGGTTGTCTTTGCCAGGCATGTAATGAACCTTGGCACCACACTCGTCGATGCGTTCTTTCCATCTTTTAATTTTCGTGTTTGGATTAGAATCCGAAACCGCGTAGGTTAGTGGTTGGTGGTCAGTGTAGACATTTATGTCTTTGACCCCATATAGGTAGTGACGAAGCTTTTCTAGAGCCCAAACTATGGCTAACAGCTCCCTTTCGTTGGTAGCGTAATTAACCTCTCTGTCCTTTAAGGTTCTAGAGATCATAGAAATAGGTCGTCCCTTTTGGGAAAGCACAGCGCCAATGCCGTACGCTGAGGCATCTGCCGTTAGATCAAATGCCAATTTATAATCGGGGTATCTGAGGATGACGTCCTCAGAGGCCAGGATGTTCCGAAGCTTTTCGAAGGCCAGCCGTTGTGGCTCGGTAAACTGTACCTGGATGTTTCTGGATCTGTATCTGCTGACATTTCCATGTTCCCCTTTTAGGATACTCGAAATGGGCTTAGCTATTGATGCAAAATCTTTAATAAAGCACCTATAGTAGCCAGCCAAGCCCATGAATGACCTTACTTCAAATACGTTTTTAGGCTCCGGGAATTCCTTGATGGCCCGGACCTTTTCTGGGTCTGTTCTAGTCCCTTCACTGGTGACTATAAACCCCAAAAAATTAACGCTTTCTTTGAAGAAGACCGATTTCTGCGCCGACACTCTCATGTTGGCGTCGTGCAGGCTCTTTAGTACCCAGTCTACGTGCCGTATGTGGGCGTTTTCGTCCTCTGAGAAGACGATAACGTCATCGACATAGACATAGCAAAATTTGCCAATCTGCTCTCGCAGTATGTCGTCGATGGTTCTTTGGAAGATGAGAGCTGGCAGCATTCCTCAACCCGAATGGCAGTCGGCAGAACTCGTATTTTCCCCCGTTTACGGAAAAGGAAGTTTTTTCACGGTCACGTTCCGCCAGTGTAATCTGGTGGTAGCCAGACTTCAAATCGAGCGTTGTAAAGTACTTAGCCTTGCCCAAATTGCCTAGTATCATGGAGATAATTGGCATGGGGTAGCGATCCGGTATTGTCCTCTCGTTTAACTTTCGAAAGTCTAATACCAGCCGCATTTTACGGCTGCCAGACTCGTCGGTGCCCTTTTTGTCTACTACCCATATTGGGTTATTGTAGGGGGATCTCGACTTCTGGATTATGCCGTTTTTTAGGAGGTCTTGAATTTCGCCATTTACGAAATCGGCTGCCCCCATCGGGTATGGGTAGGGTCTGGCATAAATGGGCTCCTCATCAACTGTTCTAATGGTCGCAACCACTGAAGTGTTGTAAGGTAACGCCTCATTTGGGTTAGCGAAGGCATTTTTTCTGTCGCTTAGCATTTTTGAAAATGCTTTTCTGACTGAAGGTGGTGCACTGGAGCAGTCCACTTCAGTAAAATTTACGTTGGGGCATGCTTGGAATTCTAGCTTTTCTATTTCGGAACCCCATTTGAGGTGTCCGGAGGCTAGGCAAAGCGATGCCCCTGCCTGTTTTAACAGGTCAAGGCCGATGATGGCATCAAAGGAGGACAAATCTGGTAAAATGAAGAACGTGGCCTTCAAGTTGAATAGGGATATGAAGCATTTCTTTGTGATCGTGGTAACGCCATGGATAGAATGTATCGAAAATGGTGAATCCACTGGGCGAACGCCTTTCAATCCCTCGTATGGACGGATGAAATTTTTTGACGCGCCCGTGTCTATTAGAAGCTTCATTTCTAGCCCCGCTACTCTTCGTCTGATGACGGGTAGCAGGGACTTTCCCCTAAAAAATTAATGACGTCAGAGTCGTATTCCCTAATGGCGTCGTCGTCAATCTCTTGAGTCGCGTCTGAAGCTGTAGCGGAATATTTCCCCTCGGATTCACTTGTGGCCTGCGCGACATGGTTGACCCTCTGCCTTTTGTGTGGGCCCGATCGATCGGACTCTACCGGCTTCCTGTTTTGGTATGCCGGGGCTAGGGACGGCTTGAGCATCCTGGAAAGCGATGGGTCAATGTCCATGGGTTCAGGTGTGCTTCCGCTGTGTGGGGCAGAGTGCACTTGTGCTTTGTGCTGCTCCTTTTTGTAGTAAGGATTTTTGCCAGTATTTGTCTGGGCATTCGCCGGCGGAGGAGCCTGACGGTGGTCTTGTGTTTTTGGATAGTGTTTTTTATCCTTGTCCTCCTGGCTTCTGGCAAACGAAGCCGCGAAGGAGTACCTCTCGTGGTTAGCTTCTATTTCCTGTGCCAAAGCGAGGGCTGAAGGCATATCTTTTGGCTTTGCCGAAAAGAGGACATCCGTAAGACTACGCTTAAGTCCCGAGATAAATACTCGGAGTGCGTCGTCCCGGAATTTGTCGCATAAAACCTTTGCCGCCGGGGCTTCGTACGACATGGTGGCTTTGTTGGTGAGTAAGGTCAGTTTTTTCTCGACCTCGTCGTAGTACTGCAGTAGGGTCATATTTCCCTGCCTGAGAGTACCCATTTCTTGCTCGATAACGTGAATCTGGCGTTTATCACTGTACGTGAAGTCGAGTCGATTTATAATCGCGTCGAAATTCAGCACAGAGCCAAACGAGGATAGCACGGCATCGGCAGGGCCTCTTATTTTACTCCTAATAATTATAACTGCCTGGTAATGCCGAGAGCTATTTACATAGTTCCTAAAAATATAATATGCGGCTACCGCCGCTTGCCGCCAGGAAACGTATGCTTCCTGCGTTCCCGTAAATTCGGGCAGGCACTTGACGGCATCTAGGGGCTCGTCACATTTTACGTTGTCTCTAATTTGTATGGGTTCATATACTTTGATTACGGGGGCTACCGCTTGCGCGGGAGTGACTTGTACTGCGTTGACTTGTTCGGTCAGCCGCTGTATAGCCAGGCGAAGTTCATTTTCCCTACGCTGGCTCTCAATATTGGCTTCTTGGACGGCATGTTGAACGGCTGCCTGTATGGTGGCTGTCATTTGTTCCATGCTGAAAGCCATGCGTGTCGGAGTGCTCTAGCGTTCTTTGGGGTGGAAGATCTGGCCGGTCTTTCGGACTCTGACTCAGAATCACTACAGAATTGTCTTACGCTTCTATATCGTCGGAAGGGATTGCTCATGTGGAGCTGCAGCTATGTATAGAACCCGAGAAAAAAAAAAATGTTCATGCTCGAATTGCATGCCCACAGAGGCGATTGGTAGGGTGAGGGGGCTCGCGAGGGCTGAGCCGTTGTTTTAGTTACATATGTGTGCGGGCTCGTTGAGCTGCACTATTGCTTTGCCAAGTAGGGGCAAGGTGAGGGGTATGCGGGGACGGAGCCTCCGCTATGACACAAAGATAAGAGAAGAGAAAAAAAAAAATAAATAACAAGAAAGGAAAGCTAACTTCGGGCGGAGCCGAAGTTGATATACCCTTGCAGTTCAGTCGCAGTCCGCTAGGTGGCGCCACGCATCTTATATTTTTACATATATAGAAGATCGTATATAGTCGGCCGATCCTTATGAAATTTGGCAAATCAGATTATTTTGTCCAAAATAGAATCTGTACCAAATCCCATCTTTCTAACTTAAAAAACACCAAAGTTATGCCAATTCCGATCGTTGTATGACAGCTATAGGATATAGTTGGCCGATCCTTATGAAATTTTGTACATAAGATATGTTGGTCAAATATAACATGTGTGGAAAGTCCCAACCTTCTATCTTAAAAAACAACGAAGTTATGGCATTTCCGATCAATCAGTTATATGGCAGCTATAGGATATAGTCGACCGATCCCGGCCGTTCCGACTTATGTACTACCTGCAAGGAAAAGAAGGATGTGTGCAAAGTTTCAACTCGATAGCTCTAAAACTGAGAGACTAGTTTGCGTAGAAACCGACAGACAGACGGACAGACGGACAGACGGACAGACGGACATGCTTATATCGACTCAGGAGGTGATCCTGATCAAGAATATATATACTTTATAGGGTCGGAGATGTCTCCTTCACTGCGTTGCACACTTTTGACCAAAATTATAATACCCTCTGCAAGGGTATAAAAATAACAAAGTGCCACTGACTGCATGCGCGGCCGTATCGTATTCCCAAGAATGGAGTGGGGAAACAAAACAGAAAGGGAAAATAAATAACCAAGACTGTGCAGCTAATACCAAGAATTTTTGTGTAACAAAAGAGACATATAAAAGCTGAATTAAATGCACACAATTATATGAATTATTTTGAATGAAAATTAAATTTGGAGCTGGTGACTTTTTTTTTTATCTTGGTTAAGAATTTTCTATTCTTCAACCTTTGTTGTTGTATAAAAACATTTATTCATTTAATTATACAGAAAAATAATAAATGCAAACAAATATTGGGCGATAGATATCCCAAAAGAAAATGGTTCATATAATAAATTTGTAAAAAAATTGTATTGTTATAAGAAATTTGTACAAAAATGCAACGCTAAACCGTCAGCCAATTTTATTTAGGAATTTATTTATTTATTTTATTTTATTTTTTAAAAAAAAGGTTAACGGGGTGCAGTTTTTAGTTATGAGTGTAACACATTTTCACTATTACTACCAATGCAGACTTGTTGAAAGGGTTGTGAATGAAAATGTCCACTTACATGTTTTCACGATGGGCGCCAATTAATTAAATTAAGGAGGTGATGGTTATTTATTCTCCGCTGTAGAGGGTGTCTTCAGTGATGAGGATATCTCCAGTGTAGAATGGTTTGGTATCCCTGGCGGTTGCCGAGGATTCTTCCTTCTGATGAGGGTTTACGTTGGGAGTTACTAACTCCGTTATTACTGCCTTGAGGCTGAGTAACCAAGCAAGAGCAAATGAATTGAATATTACGGCTTGTGCCGGAGTTAAGTAAAAGAGTTCTTTATTCTGAGAGACTCGAGTACAAACTGAAACTTAAAGCTAACAAAAAGTATTTCATAGCGGCCACGCAAATATGCAGTGTTCGCCGGCTATGCACGAGCATCCGGCCAGACGCTGTGTCAGCAGTTTGGCCAGAGCGAGTTCTTAAACAACCGGACATTGCCGT
Organism: Drosophila ananassae; assembly: GCF_017639315.1. Taxonomy (NCBI): domain Eukaryota; kingdom Metazoa; phylum Arthropoda; class Insecta; order Diptera; family Drosophilidae; genus Drosophila; species Drosophila ananassae. The sequence goes on along the minus strand of NW_025319082.1, from coordinate 183,742 downwards.
CGCGCGGTTAACTTCAGTTAACTTATACATATGCCTTAAAGCCTCACTCCTGGGAAGTACATTGGTCAGCAAATTCCCATGAGTTGACAACGCATACAAATGAGCCATGCATACTTACACCCTTACGCTCGGGCCGCTACCAGCCTTATATACGACCATAGAAATATATATGTATGTATATGAATATAGCCGCGACTGATCGCTGCCGAGCTTTTGTAGGCAGCGCAGCCGCGAGCAACAGAATATCAAATCACTCTGGATTTGACTTTTAAAGAATAAAGTCTACATGGCAAAAACCCAAAAACACAATAAAGATTATATGTTGAACTAAAGTTACACGTATTTGTTGCCGTACATTTTTTCGCTTGCTTCGTAAAATCATAGTTTATAAGGGCATAACAAGGAAAACCTGGCACATATCATCTGGGACATCTTGATTGGTTACATCTTTGGGTTTTGAACCGTTTCCAGTTAGGAAAACCCAAAACAAAATTGCGGTAATATGTATTTCCCAAAACGATCCCTTTTTTCCAAACCGCATAATTATGCAATTGAAACTATATGGTCTACTGGTTCAATGTACCATAGGTATTACATATGTACATATGTATGTATTTTGCATGATTTTTAACTTTTTTTGTTTTAAGTGTTTTTCCAAACTACTGTAACTGTTTCTTTTATGACCTGTGTGTACATTTTCTGGATTTCCCCATGACAGGTATAAGTTGAAAATTTTCCAAAAATGACGTGTTAGACTTTTTAAGCAATAAAAATTAGATGATGTATTTTTCTTAACAAAAACCTTCTTAATATTATACTTCCAATGTTCAAATTGCAAGAACATACACATTATTTTAATTTTTAAGTTATTAGCGATGGGCATAGATTTATTTGTAAAATTTTTAAGTTTTAAGCTGTTGGCCATGCTGGGCATAGATATTTTTGTTAAATTTTTAACTTTTAAGGGATGGGCAATGATGGTTATGATTTTGTTTGTTAAATTTTTAAGTTTATATGATATGGGCATGATTTTTTTTGTTAAATTTTTAACTTTTAAGGGATGGGCAATGATGGTCATGATTTTTTTTTGTTAAATTTTTAAGTTGTATGATATGGGCAATGATGGGCATGATTTTTTTTTTTTAATTTTTAACTTTTAAGGGATGGGCAATGATGGTCATGATTTTTTTTGTTAAATTTTTAAGTTTTAAGGGATGGGCAATAAAGGGCATAGTTTTTTTTGTGTAAAATTTGTAAGTTTTAAGATGTGGGCCATGATGGGCATATACTTTTTTGTTAATTTTTTAAGTTTTAACGGATGGGCAATGATGGAAGTCAAATTTTTTTTTTTAAATTTATATCTTTTGGTTTTTTAATTTTTTTTATTTTTAAGACTTTGAAAATCAAGTATCTCAAAAAGTAAATGGTTTTTTAAAATTTTAAAAGTTTATCACACTAATGGAAAACAAATTCAGAAGTTTTTTTTGAAAAATTTTTTTTTACCTGGCCAAAAAATGACCAAAACTAAAAACTTAAATATTTTAAAAACTAAACGTTTTTTCAAAATTCTAAAAAATAATCATTTGTGGTCAATTGCGTTTATTTCGATATTAAAAAAAAAATTCAAAAAGTCGATTTTGAAATTTTTGAAAAATTTATAACTATGTTCAATTTTAAATAATTTCAAAATGGTAGGTGGTAATCCAAAACGTATCACCAGATCCCTGTCGAACCGCAAGATATTCCCAAAACAGCAATTATCACGCTTTTTGGGCTATTCGAATGACATTCGGCTTACGCATCGCAGCGCAAACTTTTCAGCGTCACATAAACAACGTAATGCAGGATCTCGACTTTGTTTTCGCATACATCGACGACATTCTGATCGCTTCAGAATCCGAGGAGCAACACGAGACGCACCTCCGTACGACCCTTGCCCGCCTTCGAAAGGCACATCTCACCGTGAACTTCGAGAAGTGCCAATTCGGTAAATCACAACTCACGTTCCTGGGACATGACATCAGCCAGCACGGTTTGAAACCATCCTAAGCCAAAGTGGAAGATTTCGTAGGTGTTATGTGTGAGCGAGCAGTTGTCACTCTTTGGTGTGTACGACTTTTCAGTTCCTTGTAGACTGAACAGCCCCTGTAGTTAGCCGTATGGTTGCCTCCACAGTTTTCACACCTTTTGCTGCTGGGATCCTCTTTGTTTTTTGGGCATTTGTGGGAGTCATGATGTTCTCCACAAACAACGCATACTAGACGGAGCGTGCAGTAAGACCTTGTGTGGGAGTATTCCTGAAAATTATTACACTGCACCGGCCCATTGCTCTTATGCGGCTCTTCTACGGATATTCTGCGGTGAAGTAGGAACTGGAGTAAAAATTGGATGCACTTCGTTTTTTTCAGAGGCTTGGATATAGTTTCGGGTTTAAGATGTACCTTGAACAGAGGTTGAGGCTTTCTTTCTCTATTCAAAATGTAAGTAAAACTTTTTACATTAAAACCTTTATCCTTCAGTGCGCCGCCTGTAATTTCAGCTGGTGTTACCTCCGGTTCAATACCTTTAAGTATTTTTAAGTACCTGCTTTTTAATTGGTACGTGTAGAAGTTTTTATTGTTGTGGTTAAATACTTCGACAAAATTTTGTAATTTACTTCCGTATTAGTCTGAACTTTTGTTTCGTGAATATTTCCCTTTGTTAGTGGAATTATGTGGAACTTGTCTGGTCCGATTAGATTTAGTATTGAGCTTACGAGAGCATTAGAACTTTTCTCTCTAATGTAAATCGGCGGTTTGGGCTTTTTATTGTCCCCTACGATGTGTTAAGGGGGTATTTCATCGGATTTATCTGCCAAAATAGCAAACCTGTTTGCTTCTAGAGTTCTGCGGGCTGAGCTTACGTTTTATTTGTATCTACCGATCCAGGAGAGTCTGTACTGCCGAACGTTTTTTAGAGGAGAGCGCGCTGGTGTAAGGTGCTGCATTATTTTCTTGCGCAGCAGATTTCGTTGTTGCAGTAGATGGTATTGCGCGAGCAGTCGATACTATTGTAGTTGTTGTAGAACTAGCCGTTGCAGTTGCTAGTGACGTCACTGTACTGGAGACCTTGGCTAAGCAGGTTGGCATGACGGAGGGGGAGGATGTTTTGTCCAACAAGAGCGCAAGAGCGCGCCTTGCCTAGTGATGTTGGATTAAGTTCATTACTCGGGCTTGAAGTTATTGATCGCGGATTGGGTAGTTTTTGTTGACAGGATTGAGTGGTATGCGTTGTTTCGTTGCAGAGAGAGCCGACGGTCGTCATGCTGACGTTGAAGCACCGCATGAGTGTCGAATTCACTCATTAAGCTATTTAGGATTTTCTTCTTGTTTATTAACACAAAGATGTTAATAGATAATAGAAGATAGGACAAAAATAGAAAAAATAAACACGTCTGCACTCGCCGACGATCCGGTTCTTTCTCCCTCCCCGGTTCTAATTAAATATAAATGTATATTGAAATTATTTATATTTAATGTTGTTATTCAGTTATTTTCAAAATAATTTAATATAAAAGCTGAATAACAAATTCGTAAATAAAAATTTTTTTTTTTTTTTATTAAACTTTGCTTTTATTTATTGGATCTTCTCTTGATTTTGAGACTAACAATAAGTTTTCAAATCTTAACATTAACATTTAACTAAAAGTAGACTAAGACTGCATTCTGGTTGCACGTTCCTCAAGACGGTCGCTGAGTGGGTAGGTCATTGCGACGAAGTCGTGATTGGTTGCTCAACCTTGTTAGACCTCTCGCCAGGTGGTTAGGGTGCGACAATAGCTTGCTAAAGTACTTTTCCTTCTGTTCTGCGATCACATCTTTGACTGGAAGAATGTTTAAGTCGCGATGTATGTTTTCGTTGCGAACGTACCACGGTGCCCCGGTGATTGTTCTCAAGATCTTCGACTGAGCTCGCTGGACTAAGTCAATATGGCTATTGCTGGCATTCCCCCATAACTGGGAGCCGTACATCCATATAGGTTTAAGTACCGAGTTATACAGCAGCACTTTATATTCAAGGCAAAGGGGAGACCGAGCGTTGATAAGTCAATGAAGGCTGCTGGCCTTAAGCTTTAGGTGGGTTCTTTTAGCTTCTATGTGCCGACGCCATGTGAGTCTTCTATCGAGGTGTACTCCTAGATATGTTACCTCGTTTGCTTGCGGGAGTAGGGTGTTGTTTAGCGTAAGGGGCGGGCAGTTTTGCCTATTCAAGGTGAACGTAACGTGCTTGCATTTTTGTTCGTTTACTTAGAGCTAGTAAGAGCTAGCTGCGCAGTTGCTTGCATCGGGCATTTTGAGCGGCTAAGAATAGCTGTATCATCAGCAAACGTATATGTTGTTAGTCGTGTGCTTGTCGGGATGTCTGCTGTGTAGAGAACATATAATGTTGGTCCGAGTACACTTCCTTGAGGAACTCCAGCTTCAATAGTGAATTCGTCAGATATATCAGTGTTGCACCTCACAGCAAATTTTCTGTCGTAAAGGTAAGACTCTAAAAGCTTGTGGGTATTACAAGGGAGCATTGTCTTGATCTTGTACATTAGACCTTCTAGCCAGACTCTATCAAATGCTTGAGAGACATCTAGAAATATTGCGGTAAAGTACTCGCGTTTTTCGAATGCATTCCGAATTTCTGCTGTTATCCGGTTGACCTGCTCAATTGTTCCGTGCTTTTCACGAAACCCAAACTGATGTGACGGGATTCCTTCCTGGATCCTTAGGTATGTGTTTATTCGAGTCAGAATGCATTTCTCAAAGAGTTTAGATAAGCATGAAAGTAGGCTTATAGGTCTATACGACGTGGGAATTGTGTGGTCTTTTCCCGGCTTTGCTATCATTATTATAATTGACTTTTTCCATCTCGCTGGAAAGTGGCCAAGTTTTGCGATGGCATTGAAGAGCTGGTTGATAGTGCAGACGGCGCAATATGGAAGCTCAATGATCATTTTGGGAGTTATGAGGTCGCAGCCTGGTGATTTTTTCGGATTTAGTTGGTTTTTGATGATATTAGCGATTTCGTTTGGGCGAAACTCGATTAGTTCATGTTGAAGCTGAGGCTCATATGGTAAAGTCGGCAAAGTAAAGGCACTAGTGGCCGGATTTGGTTGGAAGATATTTTTAAGGTGATTGGCAAACGTGCTGGCTCTGTCTGCATCGCTGCGCGCCCAGCCGCCTGTGGGATTTCTAATAGGCATCACGGTTTCTTTCGGTGAGCTTAGAGTTGGGTGAGCTCTCCATAGTGAGTGTTTTGTACTAGAAGTTGACAATTGCTCTATATAGCGGCGGTGGACATAAGCTTCTTCTTGCTGTAGGGCTTTAGTAAGTTAAAGTGAGGCATGTCTTAAGCTTTGCTTAGCAGATGTCGATCTGGAATTGCTACTCGCGACGTAAACGCCGCTTTTCGAGGACGAGCTGTTCGATTTGTAGATTTGTCTTTTTATTGCTTTGTGTATTTATAGTTTGCGATGTTGAGGCTCGAGCTGCAGAGACGAGTACAGACTCAAGTGAATTAACAAAGCTGTCTACGTTGGCTTCATCGTGGAGATGAGGACTTAGCTCAATGTGTGAGCTGATATATTTTCTGTAATTAACCCAATTGGTTTTCTGTGAGGTAAATTTTAATGGTTGTTCCAATGTTCCTGGATGTCGCAGTAGATTAAACAGAACAGGCGAGTGATCAGATGAAAGATCCGATAAGCACTTGGCGCTTATCAGATTTTTAGGGATGTTTTTGGTAATCGCAAAGTCCATTAAATCTGGTAGTTTCCTTGGGTCGGCGGGCCAGTATGTTGGTGTACCAGAAAAAACATAGTCGAGCTTGTTCTTGGCTTTGATAATTGCATTATAGAGCTGCTTCCCTTTTGGAGTCACGAGACGGGATCCCCAGTGTGTGTGCTTGGCATTGTAGTCTCCTGCTGCTATGAAGTGGTCTCCAAGTGTGTTGAAAAACTGCATAAACTCATCTTCAGCTATATTGAAGCGAGGGGGGCAGTATACGGCGGCTAGTGTAAGTTGGTTGCCAGTATTTAGTTGAATATTTATAGATGTGGCCTGTAGGTAGTTTTTAGCAAATTTGTTTTGATAATGGTGCTTTATGCGGCTTCTGATTAGAATTCCAGTCCCACCATGTGCTTTACCATCTGGATGATTTGTTCCGTAGAATGAATATCCTCGTAGTTGAAAATTGTATTTGTTTGTAAGGTGTGTTTCCGAAAGCAGCATTACATCGATATGATTGTCGAGTAGGAATTGAGCTAACTCAAGTTTATGTTGCGAAACGCCGTTAGCGTTCCACGTTGATATCCGTAGGAAAGCCATTATTTGGATTGTTGTGAAACCAGCATTTGAATCAATAGATTTTGGTTTCGCATTAAATCTTGCATAGTTGTGCGCATAAACGACATAAATTCCGTCAGGCTTTGTTGTAGGCTGCATATCATAGCTTCAAAGTTGCTTTTTGGCTGCTCTGTTGGTTTCAGGGTTTGATCTGGACGCCGTGAACTGTCCATTTTGGGTGCGGGCAGCTATTCCTTTCTGGTGGATGCGACTTTTCAGCTCCTTATAGACTGGGCATCCTCTATAATTAGCAGTGTGATTGCCACCGCAGTTGCCGCACTTTTTCGAGTTGCTGTCATCTTTGCTCGCTGGGCAGTGTGCGGAGTCATGAAGCTCTCCGCAAACTACACACACCGGGCGCAGTTTACAGTATGACCTTGTATGGCCATATTCCTGGCAGTTCGCACTTTGTACCCGGCCATTGCGTTTGTGCGGTTCCTCAACTGTAATTCTGCGGTGCAGCAGGTACTGAAGATTGTATATTGGGTGCACTTCGTATTTCTCAGGAGCTTGGTTTCTGGTTCGAGCTCAACCTTAAAGAGTGGCTGCGGCTTCCTATCCCTGTTAAGGATATTAAAGACTGTCTTGGCGCTAAAACCCTTCTCCTGTAGCGCCTTTTTTATCTCTGCAGGCTTTACTTCGGGCTCTATGCCCTTAAGTACGACGTGCAGGCCCTTGCTGCTTTTTAGCTGATACGTGTAAAAGTTTTTTTATTCTTTTATTTTTTTTATTCTCGGTAAGATATTTTGATAATACTCTGTAGTTATCTTCAGACTTCATTTGAACTTTTGTTTCTTGAATGTTGCCCTTTAAAAGGGGTATTATGTGGAAGTTATCCTTACAAATAAGCTCAATAATTTTGTTGACAATAGCATTGGAACTTTTTTCGCGTATATAGATAGGCGGAGGTTTGGCTTCCGTTTCTCAACTTCAGTGGATTCGACCGCCTCAACCTCATCGGCGTCTGCCAAGATTTTAAATCGGTTTGAGTTAATGGGCGTTTCTTTTGCTGCTAGGCTAGCATTGCCACGGGTTATTTTGCGTTTGGAATTCAGGGGGCTCAGCTTCCTTTTGATTTGGATGTAGCGATCCATGCCAGTCTGCACAGCCGGCTTAATATAGTCATTGTTTTTGTTTTGGTTTTCGGGCAGCGCGGACGTATTACTATTTGCGGTGCTAGCTGATGACGTCGTTAAACGCGCTGTCGATACAGTTGCGGTTGTTGTTGTTGTTACTGTTGACGTTGTCAAAGAAATTGAGGTGCTAGTTACTGCACTCTTTGGCTGCAGAGACATCGATGGTATCGAGCAGGAACGCGCTCTCTCGCTCTCTACGTTTAAGAATTCGGTCAAGTAGGGGGTAATTGACCGCGCTTGATCAGAGCTTGCATGGTTTTCGGTTGCTTTAAAAGAGAAGTACACGTTGTTTCTTTGTACTGAGAGCCGTCTCTCGTCTTGCTCACGTTGACGTTGTGTGCGAACGTCGTTTAAGCTCATTGCAGTCGAGGTTGATTTAGTTTGAGTTTTAAGAGTTGTGTTTTATATTAATTAATCAATATAAACATTAGCGATTTCATCGCAAAAAGCGTCTTTTCGCGTTATTGTAGATTTCTTAGACCAGTCACTGCACTTTTATGATTTTATTGAATATTTTTTCCCGGAAATAAAAAAATAATGTAACTAAAGTTGATATTATTATTACAGTTAATAAAAAATATTGAATACAAGTTAATTGTTGAATTACTAACCATTTGGGTAAAAATCCTAAAAATGGAGGCAATCCCCCTAAAGATAAAAAATGTATAAATAATGTAGACTTTAAAATTTTTTTATTTACAAATCAAGAAAATAATTGATTTAAATTAAATAATTTAAAAATATTAAATAAAAATGTAAAAATAAAAGAAAACAAGAAAGCAAATCTAACTTCGGTCGGAGCCGAAGTTGATATACCCTTGCAGTTAAGGTTGTGCCATTTCCGATCGTTCAGTCATATGGCCGCTATAGGATATAGTTGGCCGATCCTGATAAAACTTGGCAGAAATGCCCAAAATGGAATCCGTAGAAAGTCCCATCATTCTAGCTTAAAAGACACCAATTTATTATGTTATGCCAATTCCGATCGTACAGTTATATGGCAGCTATAGGATATAGTCGGCCGATCCTTATGAAATTCGGCAATTCAGATTATTTTTTCAAAAATCTTAAAAAAATTTCAAACTTAAAAAACTACAAAGTTATGCCAATTCCGATCGTTCTATGACAGATATAGGATATAGTCGGCCGATCCATATAAAATTTTGTACATACGATAAGTCCCCACCCTCTAACTTAAAAAACACCAAAGTTATTGCATTTCCGATCAATCAGTTATATGGCAGCTATAGGATATAGTCGGATTATGTACTACCTGCAAGGAAAAGAAGGCTGTGTGCAAAGTTTCAACTCGATAGCTTTAAAACTGAGAGACTAGTTTGCGTAGAAACCGACAGACAGACGGACAGTCATACAGACGGACATGCTTATATCGACTCAGGAGGTGATCCTGATCAAGAATATATATACTTTATAGGGTCGGATATGTCTCCTTCACTGCGTTGCACACTTTTGACCAAAATTATAATACCCACTGCAAGGGTATAAAAAAGAGCAAAATAAAGAATAAACTAATCAAAAACTAATCAAATCCTAATGAGGTTTAGTTTAATCCTCCAATAGCCCCAACTATTACTGATAAAATTACTCTAATTAATAAAAGTTATTTAATATTCAAATAAGAAATTAATATTAAAGGGGCAATTTCTTGTCAAGTTATTAATAATAAAGAATTTATTCAATTTAAACCTTTCATTATATATGGGAATCAAAAATGAAATGGAGCTGCTCCTCTTTTTAATAATAAAGATGATATAATTACACAGGCCAACAGCAAAAAATCTCCACGCATAATTTTACCTGCTCCATAATCTTTAGGCTCCCCTGAACCAAAGTCCAGAACAAACATAGGTTCTATCACCCACAGTTTCCGCGGTACACCTAAGAGAAGAAATTGATCAAATTTTACCATATATTGAATTATGTAGGCCGTGTAATGGCGATGACCATCATTGTTTCTAGTACATATCATTTTTGAAATGTATGTCAGAGAACGGCACGGGTGGCACTTTTCGGCACCCTATGCATACTCATAAAAATTCGTATATGGATGGCACTCTCCACTCATCAGAAAAATTACATGATGCGACACACACAAATTCCAATAAGTGTAATGAGTGTATTGCCTTTCTAGCACTTGTTCACTTTGTGTATGTGTGACTTTAAACACTCAGACACTCAGGTATTTTACGCTCGTAAGTATTAATCATACTTGCCACACAAATGAGAGATTAGTAAAAATCATGATTGTGTCAAAAAAACATGAGTAGTAAAAACACACATGAAAGTCTTGAGTCTTTTCAGAAACACCTAGGTGTTTTCAGATTTATCTGTTGCTATGGTTTCACTTTGGGGACGAAATTGGTTGTCAAAAATATTATCCGCATATTTTGTATCACTTTCTTACTTCAATCATTCATTATTGGATATCCGAGTAAGCAACATGACTAGTGAAGCCGAAGCTATTCGCCGAAAAATTACAAGTGGCGAACTTAAAACGATACCTAGAGGAAAAGGTAAAAGCTTAATATGGAATATTTTATATGAAATTCAAAGAGAAGATGGCAAACCTCAATTTGTCGAGACATAAGTGCTGCGTTCAATTAAAAAATCCTCCGGAGGAGAAAAATGTGACAGATTATTAGAGGGCTTTGAGAGGGTTTTTAAAGAGCTACAAATTTGTAAATCTCCCTCAATTTGCTTCGTAGTTCCTTCAATCGCAAAAATCTGTGAACTTTGCGAAACTCAAATGACAGACTTTTTATCAATAGCTAAATTAAAAGAAAATCTTTTGAATCACATAAACGCTATTTGGAAGGAAAATTTAAGCATTTGGCATAAAGTCGCCTTTTTCCTTTATCCACCAGCTACTGTAATCCAACAACAAGATTTACATGAGATAAAATCTTTTTGCGTTTACCAAATGGAAATGAATACCGCAGAAAACGATCAAGATTCCAATTCAAGCTTCATTTTGAATAACAATAACCCAATGAGACTTACACCCCCCTCAGTTGCTTCTAAGCAATTTAGTCCACCCTAATGACTATACATCCGAAACGCCATTAGAAGAACTGGAAAGGTATTGCCGAGAAAGAGGGCTCTAACCGATTTTAATTTCAATAAAGTCCCCTAATATGTAAATTCAATGTTTTTTATTTTTTATATGTTATTATAAATTAATATATATGTTCAAGTTATTTTAATAAAACCATCCTTGCCTATTATTTTTTATGAAATTTTTTTTGTGCCTTTCCTTCCACTCATCTTTTTTTCATCAGTGCCTACGATTGATTTCCAAAAATTTTACAGAGTAAAGAAAAGGCAAGTACTCAAAATCATGTTGGTTTTACACACACCCGAAATTTTTTGACACAGTAACTACTCGTACCCGAAACTTTGTGCACGAAAGGCACTCGGATGTATAAAACACCCGGTGTTTTTCGGGTGTACTTATTGAGTGAGTGGCATGCTGCCAGACTCTTATGTATGTGTACCAACTAAAATTAAAAAATGGTATCTAGCAGTTACCATATCTTTGGAATACGCATCCAAAGTTGAAATCTCAGATTTTCTACATTAATTTTTGGTCTTCTATGATTTTTTCTCAAACATTTTTCTATGGAAGATTTTTATTTTCTTATTGAAATCAGTAGATCATACCATGTATTAATTTTGGATTTAAGGAAAAACTCGAAATAATTTTGTATAATTTATTATAGGTGGTTAAACAATATTTTCTTCAATTAAATTGGAGTTTTTAATCTCATATTTTCAAAAAGTCATGGCTATCTAGAACTGTTTCTATGTTCAAAACGTATGTATTGTTCAACTTGTTTTGTAAAAGCTTACAGAAATTGTAGACAATTGGTTGACGGTAGCGGAAATTTTATTAATTTGAATTTGCACCTTATTGTTTGTTAATTAGAATTCTCTAAATTTAGTTTTCTCGAAGTCTTCCGCGTTCGGCGTTCCGGCCACTACTTTCAACGCAGTCCCTAGGAAGTCTAAGCTTCTTGCTAACCTATGATGGATGCTCAACGAGTAGATGGGCGCATCAACAATCAAGAGTTTCTGCATGTGAGACTGAGGGAACATATCGGTCATCCCGTTAGTTTCTTCTATGACGCGCCTATATTCCGAGATATTCGCTGAATGTTTTATAAACGCAAATTCCTCCCATACTAGAAATCGGCCATCAACGATGGGAATGTATTTGGCTTTAGAATAGTCCGTGACGCGTGCCGGTGTTGCGGTCAAAAGAAAAATCAGGGATATGGTTGTGAACCTGTAATTTGGATGGTCTGTAAGTTTTTTTTAAATTTGGTAGCCCACCACCAAAGCGTGATTAAATAAATAATGGAAGCAAAAAACTTATGTTAAGTGGCTAGAAAACATGGATAATAAAAAATGTAAAAATGATCAGGCGAGGGATAATGTAGTCACGCTCGGCCTACCTAAGGTTGTCTTTGTGGACCACCCTCCCCTAAATGAGGACTGTGGTCCCCATATCCGCTTCAACGGTTTTTTCTTCACACAAGGGAGAGAGTTTGTTGCCTAGGCGTTTGTTGGACTTCACTAGGACTTTTTCGCCAACCTCGAACACTCTATTTTGTCGGGAAGCGTTTTCCCTGTTCCGGAGCTTGTCCTGGGCTATTTTTAGGGCTATAGATTTGTTGTATTTGGTCGTAGCCAGTATCATGAGCTATACGGTATCGCTAATGCCTTTGTCGATTTTAAGCAAGCATCTATCAAGTTCTACCATAGTGCTGTGGAATCGTTTCACTTGCCCGTTTGAGATACTGTGGAGGGGCGGTGCATTTGAAATGGTAACGATGGGAATGGTGTTTCGCCATGGGAAGTATTTTTGGGAAGTAATACTCGGAGAATACCTGCTTCACGTTTTCCTGGCCAGATCTGTGAGCTCTGTTGGGCTCGACAGTGAGAATCTCCCGCCTCTCGTCCATTGCATAAATGACCGTTACTCGGTTTTTGTAGTGCCAAAATTTGGTGACAGGAAATTGCCGAACCAATTTGTCCTGTATCATTGCTAGCGTGTGCAAATCGCAATTAATGGCGTTTACGCCTTTAGAAACTATTACGTCCGCGGGCTCTTTCAGCAATGACTCCTCGCAAGTGAAGTCAATGTTATGCCGTCTCTTGTTTCCAAAGAGAACAACGCTACGTTTTGATGAAAAGCGGTCTTCCCCCAGTGTTATCTGGTTTGGGAAGTAATTGAGAGGCTTGTCCGTGGATGGAATGGTGTGGGTTAGCGACAGCTGACTGTTAATTGTGTAATGATATATTCCCATTCAATAAAATAAACCATATTATTTAACAAAAAATAATTTTGTAATTTAATGACATGAAATTAAAATTACAAATCTAATTCTACAAATTGATAAATATTTCATGATCTAAAATGAACTTTTTCATATAACTAACACCACAAATTAGTATTTTTATTAAACTATTTAAATATAACCATAATATATATGATTCATATGAGTAATCAATGTAACAATATTAATAAATATTCTCGAATTTTTGCTCCTCTAAAAGCATAAACCCCTGAAAATAACTTTCCATGTTGTTTAAAAGAGGATAAATATAAAGTATAAGTTGCTCTAAAAAATGATAATAAAGATAATATAATTATAGAAACTAAAGATCAAGAAACAATTCTATTTAATAAATAAACTTCACCTAATAAATTTAAAATAGGAGGAGCTGCTATATTAGCTGAAAATCATCATCAACTTAAGGAAGGTATAAAAATCAATATACCCTTATTAATCAATATTCTTCGACTGCCTAAGCGTTCGTAAGAAACATTGGCTAAACAAAATAACTCGGCAACGAATCCCATATTAACCAAGACGCCATTTAACTTCTCGTTCCAGGCCCTTCCTGATTGCTTGCTATGGCTTGCATATATTGCTTTTTTCAGAAGCAATACCTTGTCAGGATTTGTTTCTTCTGAGTACCCTTCCGGCTGCTTCATGTAAACCGTCTCACTCAGATCGCTGTTGAGATACGTGGTGCATACATCCATTTGATGAAGATGTAGCTTGAGCTCCGCCGCTAGTGCTATAATAATGCGCACACTCTCCAATCGGCATACCGGCGAAAATGTTTCTTGGTAAAATACGCCTAACTGCTGGGAGCATCCTTTTGCTGCCAGTCGGGCCTTGAAACGTTCTATTTGGCCATCTTTATCACGCTTCACGTTGAACACCCATGTGCATCAAATTGCCAGCTGATTTTTGGGTAAATCAGTGATTTGCCAAGTCTGGTTGGCTGGCAACCAGAGAGTTATATTCTCTTTCCATGGCTTCATGCCACTCCTTTGAATTTTTACTATCCAGCGCCCCTTTGTAAGTTAGTAAAATCGGAACATTTTTCGAAACAAGGGCGCCTAGAATATTGAATTGCTTCTTTGGGCGTCCAGGTTTTCCACTCCAAATGATCTTAAGACAACCGGGGCCCCTGCGTGCCTCCTCCACGAAATGCTCACATTTTTCGATGGATAAGTCAGAAACGATTTCTGCATCTCCGGGTCCCTGCTGCTGGCGGCCTCCTCCAGTTCCTCCAGATTGATCGTCACAGCATCACCCTTGTATGCCAAGTCACGATGTTCATCAAATAACACATCCCGTTTCTCGACCAATTGTCGAGTTGATGGATCATATAGTCGATAACCTTTTGCTGCCACAGAGTACCCAACCATAATGTACTCTTTGGCCTTAGTTTAAAATTTGCTGCCCTTCCTCGGACCTTTGTCCAGAGCAACTGCAAGAGATCCAAAAACCTTTAGGTGCACAGTGGCCGGATTGACCGATTTTTTTGCATAAATTCAAAAAATTTATGACAAAATAATCGAATATTGTCTATAGATTCTAAAAGTAGATTGTCCAACTAGATGTAAACAAATAATTTTATATGAATATGTGCAATCCTGAGCTTATACGAGGGCTGCAAAGTTCATTAACCGATCAGCTGGTTATCGGACAAATTTTGGCGGGAATCTGCACACAGACTTTAAACTTGCCTCGTTTTATAATACAAGCACCAATTTTACCCAAAAAAAATGGAAAATATTATTAATGGTATGTAAAATATAATATAGAGAATCCGATTCGTAATCAGTGTTACGTGTTTTTTCTGTGAATTGTTTTCGTGATGTCCTAAAATACTAAAATTTTATTCAAAGTGTCTGTGTATTATGGAGTATAACTAATTTTCTGTCACTTTCTGTCACCATCTGAGCTTGCAGAAGTGTTAATGTATATTTAATCTTTACAACGTAATTAAATACTTTTGCTCCTTTTTGCTCCTTTTTCTACCGTTGTCAGTTAAAGACAAGGTCGAGTTCAGTCACAGCACACTTTTTGAGGTTTGGCAGCGTAGCAATAAAAGCAAAGATGCGGTATTTGACTACATTTTGGAAAAACTTGGCACGCAAAATCTTGACTCCGAAGATATTCAGAACATTATGAAAAAAATAAAATCTTTTGATATATATATTAGCCAAAAACTAGCTAAATATAATAGGAATGTAACTCGCTTTAAAGAAAATAAGGCTGATTGGCTCAATTCTAAAATGATAATTGAATTCAGTGTGACAAGTTCACCTTCAAGCATCCAAAATGTGAAACGGGGAAGACCACAAATGAGCTATGAACATGGAGGTAAACGTCTAAAACATAAATTGGCATCTAACCTAGCCAACTGTGAGGATAATAACACAAGTTTGTTGCTGCACGCAGCTGCAGTTTCAGCAAAGAAAGCGAATGAAAAAGACATTGTATGTGTTTTAAAGAATTCCGTTCTATCGGAAAATGGAGCAAAAGAGGCAAAACGAAAACTATTTGTACCAGAGCCAGTACCCCTAACTCCTGACGAAGCTTTGGCATTTATCCTAGAAAATTCTTTGAGTAAATCTCAATATAAAAATATACGAGACACAAATAGTACTCACTTATCTGATATATATCCGCCTTATGACAAGGTTGTGAAAGCGAAGCTGGATTGTAGGCCTGAGGATATAATAGTTACCGAAGTTTCATGTAAAGTTACTCTGCAAAACTTGCTCAACCACACTGCAAGCAGAATACTACAAATGCAGGAAGATGTACTCAGGTCCTTTAAATCGATCAAAGATCTGATTTTAATTGTAAGCTATGGGTTTGACGGAT
Organism: Drosophila ananassae; assembly: GCF_017639315.1. Classification (NCBI taxonomy): domain Eukaryota; kingdom Metazoa; phylum Arthropoda; class Insecta; order Diptera; family Drosophilidae; genus Drosophila; species Drosophila ananassae. Next base: position 168,016 of record NW_025319082.1, on the reverse strand, counting down.
CTACTGGGCAAAGCATATATAAGCAGAAATTCAATGATCATGAACCGGTTTCAAGCGATCATTCATTGTTTGTCACAACCATAATTCCACTTACATTAAAGGATAATATTGGTACAATATTGTGGATGAACCGGACACCACAGTCTGTAAGGTTTTGCAGACCATTAAAATTGGAATTTAAAAAAGAAACTTCAGAACATATTCTCTCAGAAAAAAAAGATTTAGATGAACAAATAAAAAGTTTGTCTCCTTTTGTACATCAAATTACTGATGACCAAACAGTTTTGGTTTCATTTGATCTTCATATGACGCTGATTGATGGTAAAGTGCTTAATGTTTTAACCAACATAAACTCTTGCCAAAAATGTCCTGTATGCGGCAGCGGCCCAAAGCAGTTTTTGTAGATTCATGACATACATTCACCAACATTTAAGCCGAAACCTGAAAGCCTTCAATATGGTGTGAGCCCACTGCATGCATGGATTCGATTTTTTGAGTTTCTCTTGAACATTTCGTCCAGAATTCATATTTGCAAGTGGCAAATTCGAGATGGAAATGATAAATTAATAATGGCAGCTACAAAGAGGGAAATTCAGGAGCGAATGCGAAGGGAAATGGGGCTAAATGTTGATAAGCCAAAACAAAATGGTAGCGGAAACACAAATGATGGAAACACGGCCAGAATGGCGTTCAAAAATGTCGAATTATTGGCAGAAATTCTAAAGATGGATTTTGATATTTTAAATCGTTTTAAAATTATTCTTATAACCATATCCTGTGAACTTTCAGTTAATGCAGACAAGTTTCAAGACTTCTGTGATATTACATTTAAATTGTATTTAGAAAAGTATCGGTGGTACCCAATGTCACCTACGGTTCACAAAATTCTTGTACACGGTGCAGATATTATGAATAATTCAGTAGTACCTGTTGGCTGTCTAGGCGAAAGTGCATCAGAGGCACGGAATAAATTTTATAAGATTTATAGGCGATCTCACGCAAGACAGAATTCGAGGCTGAACAACATAATGGATGTGTTCCAAAGGTCCATGGACTCCTCTGATCCTTTATTGTCCAGCCTACATCTGAACAAAAGATTAAAGAAAAATAAAAGTAAAAATCTACCACACGAAGTTATTGAACTTTTGGAAATCCCTATAATTCCTTCAAATTTAACCAGCTGTAATACGACTGAAGATGAACAAAACAACTCCAGTTCCGACTCAAATAATTCATTCTTATTCGAACTGGATGCGGAAGAAAGTTAAAAAAACAGGCGCAATAATATTTTATAGTTATCAGATTAAAAACAATAATAAATTTAACAACAATATATATGAAATGTACTTCTTTTACTATCCATGCTTACATGGGGTTTGTTCGAATTTATGGATTTGGGGGCGGCAAGTGTGGGCATGGCCAGATCGAATTCAAATTTTGGCTATAATTTTTTGGTGATCTTATTATCAAATGTGCCAAGTTACAACTCTGTAGGATCATTATTGGATTTTATGCAAAAAAATCGGCCATTTCGGCCACTGTGAGGTGTAGTACCCTAAAGGTTTCTTATCCGTCCACACTTCCATAGCAGTCATACTCTCTAATGCTCTGCTAGGGGAGCGGTTTCGCAGATAAACCGAAGTGTTGACAGCTTCTGCCCAAAAATTATCTCCCAGTCCCGCCTGGACCAGAAGGCATCTTTACATCTCCACTAGCGTACGATTTGCCCGTTCCGCACCTCCATTTTGCTGGGGAGCTGTCTGTCGATTCCAAGCTGCCTCAGACATTCGTCAAACTGTTTATTGACAAATTCTCCGCCATTATCACTCCGCAGGCATTTGAGTCTCCTTCCTGTCTGCCGTTCCACCAGGTTCTTGAAATCGATGAATTTGGGTAGCACCTCATAAACAAAAGTAAGTAGTAAACAGAAGTAAAAAAAAATCCTCTTGGACTTATCGTCAATGAACGTCAAAAAATACTTGGAGCCTGCGAGGGACAGTGTTGGGAAAGTTCCACAAACATCTGCATGTACCAGATCCAAAAGCTCCTTAGCCCGATTACTTGTTGCCGATGGAAAAGGTTGAACATGGATTTTGTTAACCATACACGTTTTGCAACTTATATTCTCTGGCAACCGAATATTATCTATCCCTCGGACTATCCCTTTGGATACCATCTCTTTCAAGCTAGAGAAATAAATATGTCCGTATCTCTTGTGTAGCGAAATCCCATCAACAGCTGACATGGTAAAACATTTACTGCGACCACCCACAAACAAGAACAAGTTGCCAATCTTTTTGGCTTTCACTATGCATTCTCCATCTTGCATCACTTTGGCATTCTCTATGTCAATGGTCTCCTCGCACCTGTTCTGGACGCCTCTGTTCTCACGGAATAGAAATTTCCGGTCATCTTCGGAACGTAAAGAACATTTTTGGTGTCAACATGCACTGGCCTGTCTGTTGAAGGAAACCAGCATGGGCCAGTCCGATCTCAAACTTTGTGTCTCTTGCGCAACACATATGGCTTGTTGCTCCGCTATCCAAACACCATGTTGAATTGTCAATGTTGTTGACGTCACAGGCGTGCAGCAGGCTTCTTTGGCAATTCACAAAATTTTTTGATGCCGTGATCTCCCTCATCTTTCTTCGACCCTGGGACTTAATGTGCCCTTGTTCACCACACTTGAAGCAAACGATATTTTTTCGTTTCTTCTGCCCATAGTTTTTCGTCTGTGAGTTGTGCTTCTGCGTTGCCGCGAATGCCTTACTGTCGACTCGTTCATCTGCTATTCCTTTTCTTTCGCTCTCCTTCTTTAACTTTATGGTGAGGACTTCGAACGAAGGCAAGTTATCTCGTGTCTGCATAGCGACCACGAAATGTTCAAATTCTTTAAAAGCAGTTCTTTATGTAGGCCAATTGAGATGACTTTACACTCAATGTTATTGATGCCAACGCCTTATTGTCCAAGGCTGCAAACTGTTGTCCTTCTGGAATATTCTTTCTAAAATCAGAACACCGTGTGTGCTCTTCGGAACTTTATTTGTGACTGAGGAAAAAATTGATGTACATATTTTCTTATTCTCTATTTCTTAGAGCGAGACAATTATAACTACTCCAAGATCTTTTTCTCCTTCCTTAACTATGAAAGAGTGCATTGTAACATACTAAAATATACAGGGTACCTTATTTTCTATAGTGCTGGAATATTAACTGCCCTATCTAATCGAATTGGAGATGTTGCTTTATTATTAGCTATTGCTTGAATATTAAATAATGGTAGATGAAATTATATTTTTATACCCTTGCAGAGGGTATTATAATTTTGGTCAAAATTGTGCAACGCAGTGAAGGAGACATCTCCGACCCTATAAAGTATATATATTCTTGATCAGGATCACCTGAGTCGATATAAGCATGTCCGTCTGTCCGCCTGACCGTCTGTCTGTTTCTACGCAAACTAGTCTCTCAGTTTTAGAGCTATCTAGTTGAAACTTTGCACACGTCCTTCTTTTGTTCGCAGGCAGTGTATAAGTCGGAACGGCCGGGATCGGTCGACTATATCCTATAGCTGCCATATAACTGATTGATCGGAAATGCAATAACTTTGGGTTGTTAAAGGGTTAGTAAGTTAGAGGGTTGGAACTTTCCACACATGTTATATTTGGCCAAAATATCTTATGTACAAAATTTCATAAGGATCGGCCGACTATATCCTATATCTGTCATAGAACGATCGGAATTGGCATAACTTTGTTGTTTTTTAAGTTAGAATGATGGGACTTTCTACGGATTCCATTTTGGATAATCTTATTTGTTCTGCCAAATTTCATTAGGATCGGCCGACTATATCCTATAGCGGCCATATGACTGAACGATCGGAAATGGCACAACCTTAACATCAGGGGTATATCAACTTCGTCTCCGCCCGAAGTTAGCTTTCCTTTCTTGTTCCCACTGCATATGCGCGGTTCCCACTGCATACGTACAGCCCACCTCCCGTCCAACCGACCGAGGGACGCTTCCGAGTGAAGTACGGCTCGAATCGCGGGAATAGATCCGAGATAGTTAAGCGAAAAGTAGGAGAAAGATATCACGAGGAAGAGTGTTGCACAGATAAGGCGGTTAATATAAGCGATTTAAGATTGTTAGTAGAGCAAAGTGACAAGATGTGTGTTCGTCCGTAGACTTGAACTCGCGGGAGTAGCGGTAGGTCCCGGAGTCGTAGTCAAAGAACGTAAATAGTCTGACTAAATTTACCTGGATTCTGCAAGGGACGGCTCGGGTTCACCAGGCGCTTGCTGTGATCAGGCTGGAGTTGATGTGGGGTGCTTGAAGTCCTGGGCTGGTTTTCCTCAAGTACCGGTGGTATGGTGGTTTGGCTCATTCCTTATCGGCCGGTCCTACTCGAACACTCGAAGTAGGTTAGGTAACGCGGGGTCTACTTGTGGTCCGTTTCACGAGAGCAACACTTGAAGTAGTCTGGTATGCCGCGGATTCTAGTTGTGGTCCTTTTACAATCGAGCCATGCGAAGTAGATAGTTTTTAGAGAGTCCTACTTTGTGAATCGTTTTACACAGGATCACATGAAGTTGGTCAATTTTAAGTGCCGTAGTTTCAACACTGAGTAAAGAGACAATTGACTCTGATCTCGCAACTGTCTTTCACAGAAGTCAACTCAGAAGGACAACTCTTATATAAGATGCTAAATTGTACATCATTAAATCTAAGAAAGGTCAATGTTATGGACGTGCTAAAACTAATGTTAATGCCAGGATCACCCACCTCTGTACTGCCTCTGTACTGCCTCTTCATGTACTGCTTGCACACGCATTTCGGCTTAGCTGGCTGGTTTTTGCTTGCTTCGGTCAGTCGGTCATTCTTCCCGCTGATAATACTGATTCTGCTTCCGGTGCCATCGACTAGTGCCGGGTTAGTAGGTTGGATATTGGTTTATGCTTATCGCTAATTTATTTGTAGGTGTGCAAATAGGCTAGTGGGTCTGATGCTTGTATATTGTGATATACACTCTTGTGTATTGTGATCTTGATTGGATCAAATTACTAAGTGTGCATATAGGGTAGTAGGTCTTGGCACTAGGTGCCAACACTGTGATAGATACCATTGTAGTCCGAGCATAATACCCTGAACGGATCGTGTTGGGCATATGTCTAAATACATTGGCTGAAGAGTAGAGGACGAAATTTTCTAATCCTTCTACTATGAACCTTAAAATTTAGGCGTGATAAAAAATCCTGGCTGTCTATATATCCATAAATAAGATTATATAGAAACATGACACCCAGCATCGGTTTACGGTTTGTTAATGATGGTAGTGGAGATAGGAGTGGAGGTAAAGATTTGCATCCCAATTAAGTCCCCTAAGAGCGAAAGTAAGGAAGTTTTTTTGTACAGATTCAATGTGATCTTGGTGTACTCCATATTGAGGACTCCAGACACATAATCCATACTCTAGAATCGGACGGATTAGTGGTGTATATAACGTTTTAGTTATGTACGGGTCATTAAATTCTTTTGACCATCTTTTAATAAAACCAAGCACACCCATAGCTTTATTAACCATGGTAGATATATGATCGGTCAATTTAAGTTTCAAATCTAATAGGACACCTAGATCGTTAACCTGAGTTTATCGTTCTAAGGCGTTTCCATAGAGAAAGTACATAGCCTGGTGATGACTAGATCGGTAAAAAGACATGAGTTTACATTTCGATCCATTAAGCTTTATGTTATTTGCTAAACACCAATTTTGAAGTTTATCCAAATCGGATTGAAGTCTAGACTGGGCGCTAGTGAATTTATACTGAAGGCATAGCTTAACGTCATCAGCGTACGTCGTCCGGAAGCCATCCGTGTGATAAAAGATGTTAGCTCCAATAAGTTGGTATTGGTGGAGCGGCGCTTGTTGCAAATGTGGAGTGATAAGTTCTTTAAAAAGCTTTGGAATTGCTGACAATTTAGAGGTGCCTCTATAACTTGCAGCGTCGGATTTTTTCCCTTTTTTATGCAGCGGAAGAATGAACGATTCCCTCCACATAAGGGGAAAGATCGAAGTTTCCAGCGATAGATTAAAGAGTTTAACGAGCGGTTTGCACAGAGCCTCGGTGCAGTTCTTCAGAACACTGCCTGGTACTCCATCAGGGCCTCGCGAATACACGGGCTTGACCTTAAGAAGATCCGATAACACACCACTTTGATCGAAAGATGGGCGAAATATAAGATTGGCTGATTGAATATTATAAGTGTAAGGCTGAGCTGAACTGCTGCTAGGTGAATACGTAGTTTGAAAAAACTGTGCAAAGAGATCGGCCATTGCCTGATCAGTGTTCGCATAAGAGTTCTCAAACCTAAGCAGAGCGGGAAAAGATACATGTTTAGTTAGTATCTTAGTGCTTAGTTCTTAGAGCTTAGTGCTTACAAAGTTATAAAACTGCTTCGGATCCTGAGTAAACTGAATCCTGCAGCGGCGAATATAACTTCTATAATATTCTGCGTTCTGCACAGTGATATTGGACCGAGCTACTAAGTATCTTGAATAACTAACTGTAAAGCCAGAATCCATGTTTATTTAAAAGTCTACTCATATTATTCTTTAAATTTAAAAGTCTACTCATATTATTCTTCAAATTCATTTAGTTGTTTTCGATTGAAAGCTCAAGAGTGGGATATGAATCGTCAGGGTCAGAAAGGGGCAAAGTTCTGGAAAGAGTATTTCCATCAGGATCAGAAATGAAACATAAGTCCAACAGCCGACCTAAAGAATATCTAGGTGGTTAATTTGCCTAAGTGACATGTCCAACATGGCTGCAGGGAAGTCGTGGTGGGTGTTAACATGTAAAGACGGTGAATTTTCAACATTTGACCACATAAGTTCTGGGATATTAAAGTCACCCAGGGCTATCAGCTGGTCACCATCAGACAGACTATCGAAAACCAAACGAATAGCGGACTAATGTTGCCAGTATGTTGGCGGTTCGGACGAAGGTGGTATGTACGAACAGGTAACATACAAAGATTGATCGGACAAAGTGATTTTAATGCAAAGGAATTCAATGTCAACAACCTCTTGTGATTTTACCTCTTCAGAAGCGAGTTTGGAGTCTACAGAGATACAGGAGATCAATATCTATAGATCGAACTGTGCTTGTTTTTATTAAAAGCAATATTTAGCGTGGATGTAAAAGACTATAAGAGAGACGTGGAGTAGCGTGGATGTAAAAGACTAAATTTTGGCAAGATGACTCCTGCAAATGAAATGCAGGCCCCGATTGTTTTAAATTTTTGCCACGCCCCTACCACCCCAAAAGTGTCATATTTTGGTACCGCCACTTTTTTGCGCGGTTCCCAGCCCACCTCGCATCCAACCAACCAAGGGACGCTGCCGCGCAACGTACAGCTCGAATCGCGGGAATAGATCCGAGATAGTTAAGCGAAAAGTAGGAGAAAGATATCACGAGGAGTGTTTCACAGATAAGGCGCTTAATATAAGCGATTTAAGATTGTTAGTAGAGCAAAGTGACAAGATGTGGTAGAGACCATTGTATTCCGAACATAATACTGGCTGTCAATATTTTCATAAATAAGATTGTATAGAAACATGACACCCAGCATCGTTCTACGGTTTGTTAATGATGGTAAGTTGATTAGTAAAATTCTACTACGATAAGAGATTTGCAACCCAATTAAGTCCCCTAAGCCGAAAAGTGAGGAAGTTTTTTTGTACAGATTCAATGTGATCTTGGTGTACTCCATATTGAGGACTCCAGACACACGATCCTTACTCAAGAATCGGACGGACCAGTGATGTATATAACGTTTTAGTCATGAACGGGTCATACAATTTTTTTGACCATCTTTTAGTAAAACCAAGCACACCAAGTACACCCATAACCAACCATGGTAGATATATGGTCGGTAAATTTAAGTTTCAAATCTAATAGGACACCTAGATCGTTAACCTGAGTTAATCGTTCTAAGGCGTTCCCATAGAGAAAGTACATAGCTTGGTGAGGACTAGATCGGTAAAAAGACATAAGTTTACATTTCGATCCATTAAGCTTTAGGTTATTTGCTAAACACCAATTTTGAAGTTTATCGAAATCGGATTGAAGTCTAGACTGGGCGCTAGTGAATTTATACTGAAGGCATAGCTTAACGTCATCAGCGTACATAAGTACAAGTGAATTAGTTAAGGCAAGGGGCAAGTCGTTAATAAACAGAGTAAATAGTAGGGGTCCAAGATGGCTTCCTTGGGGCACCCCCGATGTGGCGCGGACTAAACGCGAGGTAACATCTTTAAAGAAAACACGTTGGGTTCTCCCTGATAAGTAGCTCGAAATCCACATAAGAAGATCAGTTGGGAATCCCAAAAGACTGAGTTTACTTATAAGAAGCGAATGGTTAACAGAGTCAAATGCTTGTTTGTAAGCCATTCCGGAAGCCATCCGTGATAAAAGATGTTAGCTCCAATAAGTTGGTAGTGGTAGAGCGGCGCTTCATGAAGCCATGCTGGAACGCAGTTATTATTGCACTACATGGTTTTTGCAAATGTGGAGTGATAAGTTTTTCAAAAAGCTTTGGAATTGCTGACAATTTAGAGATGCCTCTATAATTTGCAGCATCGGATTTTTTCCCTTTTTTATGCAGCGGAATATTGAAAGATTCCTTCCACATAAGGGGAAAGATAGAAGTTTCCAGCGATAGATTAAAGAGTTTAACAAGCGGTTTGCACAGAGCCTCGGCGCAGTTCTTCAGAACACAGCCTGGTACTCCATCAGGGCCTGGCTTGCCCTTAAGAAGATCCGATACCACACCACTTTATTCAAAAGTTTATTTATTCCATATAAGGTTGGCTGATATTATAAGTGTAAGGATATTATAACTGTAAGGCTGAGCTGAACTGCTGCTAGGTGAATACGTAGTTTGAAAAAACTGTGCAAAGAGATCGGCTATTGCCGGATCAGTGTTCGCATAAGAGTTTTCAAACGTAAGAAGTGGGGGAAAAGATACATGTTTACGCTTAGTGTTTACAAAGTTATAAAACTGTTTCGGATCCTGAGTAAACAGAATCCGGCAGCGGCGAATATAACTTCTATAACATTCTGCGTTATGCACGGTGAAATTGGACCGAGCTACTACGTATTTGTTGCCAGTATGTAGGGGGTTCGGACGAAGGTCGTATGCAAGAACAGGTAACATACAAAGACAAAGTGATTTTGATGCAAAGAAATTCAATGCCACCAAACTATTGTAATTTTACCTCTTCAGGAGCGAATTTGGAGTCTACAGATATTAACACTCCTCCTCCCCTTCGCAGAGTTCTATCACATCTAAAAGGGGTGTACCTACTAGGAAAAACTTCGGAGCTTAAGATCTCCGGCTTTAACCAAGTTTCTGTAATTATAAAAATGTGAGATGCAAATTAAGAACTATAAGAATACAGTTTGGGAAGTTTACTACGTAACCCTCTTGTATTCTGATTTTTAAAACTGAGGAAGATGAGATGGAAGGTTGGTCAGTGACCGTAACATGTGGGAGTTTTACACCCACAGGTTTTGTTATTTTTTTTTTCACCGTACTTGGCTGATGTTCTTGGACGAAAATATTCTCTGGCCTAAAACCGGCGGAACAAATCGTGTGCCCGGTAGGGCACACATATTTTTAAAGATGACGTGTGCCTTGTGTATACAAATTTAAATTTTGTAATGCCTACCATCTTTAAGTCGACTTTCGTTTTGGCTTTGATGTAAGCCGAGATATCAATCTCAGAAGTATGAGGGGCAAGCCGGGAAACAAAAATGTGTTTCGATGGTGGGATCACCAGCAAGAGTTTTGGAGCTGCCGTAACTAATACTGCGGCATCAGTACGTACCGGGGTTCCAGGCGGTTGATTACCCTATTTGTTGACTGTTACGGGGGTTTGAATTATTGGGCCTGGGATCACTTTAAGCGATGCCACAGAGGACATATCAGACAATTGCTCATTAATTCTGAGACATTCGGAAGCCGAAAATTAATAAAACTGTTATTTTACCTCCAAATATATCACTGCACACGCGAAGCGATACGGATCTATATTGCAATTTGTTTATTTTTATTTTTTATGTGAATTTTTCTCAAGTCTGGCCCTAGGGGTGGCCAGAGAAATAAGCGGTTGCATAGTTGTCGGCTGAGCAGGCTGAAGATTATTCACCACAAGCACATGACTAAAAGAGGATTTCTTACGCTTTGGAGACTTATTTAGTAGTTGAAGACTGTATCGAGCGCACAGAGTTGGTCATTGATTTTACGAAAACCACTAATCAACTCCTTGAATCCGCTTTTAGTCTGCCTCATCTGCCGTCACAGCAAAAGTGGAGACCAGACCTACGTGAGATTGCATCCGAAACTGAGGCCGTGAACCCGGCACACTTAGCGTGTAAAACGTTTTCACAAAGTCAGCAGTGGATAGTAGGCTGGGAAGACGAGATTGTCTTATTACAAGACTTCAACGCACAGACCAATTTTAATTCCATAATTATTAAAAATTTAAATAATTAATTTAATAACAATTATTACAAATTCAATAATTAATTTATTAATTATATTAATGAAACTTGTACCACTGTACCTAAGGGGGAGAGAGAAGTTAGTTGAAGAGAGCGTCGTTAGTGCGAATTAGTAAAATGCAAAGAATAGAGATAAGAGTCTCTATTGAGCGAGAAATAGGAGCAATAGAATAGAAGCAAAACCGTAAGATATGAAGAAGCAGAGCAGGGCTATGTTTGGAAAAAAATTAATAAAATTGTTATTTTAACTCCAAATATATCACTGCACACGCGAAGCGATATGGATCTATGAATTGCAATTTGTTTATTATTTTTATTTTTTATGTGAATAGAAATAAACACCGATTGTTTATGCAAAGCTAATAAGCAAATTTCATGAAAACGCAGTGCGCACAAAAAACACGTCCGTCCGCTTTGAGATAAAGAGAGGAAGCTTATACAAATTGAATTTGAAATATTATTTATTGGTAGATTAGTAATATTAGCTGCTATAACTAAAAGAGCTCAAATTCCTTTTTCTTCATGATTACCAGCTGCTATAGCAGCTCCTACTCCAGTTTCAGCATTAGTGCATTCTTCAACTTAAGTAACAGCTGGGGTTTATTATACCCTTGCAGAGGGTATTATAATTTTGGTCAAAAGTGTGCAACGCAGTGAAGGAGACATCTCCGACCCTATAAAGTATATATATTCTTGATCAGGATCACCTCCTGAGTTGATATGAGCATGTCCGTCTGTCCGTCTGTCCGTCTGTCCGTCTGTCTGTCTGTCTGTCTGTCGGTTTCTACGCAAACTAGTCTCTCAGTTTTGGAGCTATCGAGTTGAAACTTTGCACACACCCTTCTTTCCTTTGCAGGTAGTATATAAGTCGGAACGGCCGGGATCGGTCGACTATATCCTATAGCTGCCATATAACTGATTGATAGGAAATGCCATAACTTTGGTGTTTTTTAAGTTAGAGGGTTGGGTCTTTCCACATATATTATATTTGACCAAAATATCTTATGTACAAAATATCATAAGGATCGGCCGACTATATCCTATAGCTGTCATAGAACGATAGGAATTGGCATAACTTTGGTGTTTTTTAAGTTAGAAAGATGGGACTTGGTACAGATTACTTTTTGGGCAAAATAATTCAATATGCCAAATTTCATAAGGATCGGCCGACTATATACGATCCGCTATATATTTAATAATGTAAGATGCGTGGCGCCACCTAGCGGACTGCGACTGAACTGCAAGGGTATATAAACTTCGGCTCCGACCGAAGTTAGCTTTCCTTTCTTGTTTATTAATTAGTTTTAATATTTTATTAAGTTCTTCATGATTATGGCAAGATTAACAATATTTATATCTGGTCGTGGTGCTAATTTTGAATTGGATTTAAAGAAAATTATTGCTTCATCTACTTTAAGTCAATTGGGTTAAATAAAAAGAAATTTATCAATAGGGTTTTTTAAATTAGCTATATTTCATCTTTTAACTCATGCTTTATTAAAGGCTTTATCATTTATAAGTGCTAGAGCTATTATTCACAATATACATAATTCTCAAGATATTCGTTTAATAGGGAGTTTAAGAATACATATACCTTTAACATCTTTATACCCTTGCAGAGGGTATTATAATTTTGGTCAAAAGTGTGCAACGCAGTGAAAGAGACATCTCCGACCCTATAAAGTATATATATTCTTGATCAGGATCACCTCCTGAGTAGATATGAGCATGTCCGTCTGTCCGTCTGTCTGTTTCTACGCAAACTAGTCTCTCAGTTTTAGAGCTATCGAGTTGAAACTTTGCACACATCCTTCTTTCCTTTGCAGGCAGTATATAAGTCGGAACGGCCGGGATCGGTCGACTATATCGCCTGGTAACAACTGTTTTATCTGAAAGTTAATTTCGTCAACATCAACGTTGTTGGCTGCCAAAATCGCCCGTTGACTAAGCCATTCATGATTCATATTATTATTCTGTATATTCGGGAAAATACTCTGAATCAATACATTTTTATCCTGAACAACAGTGCAAAAATTGTCGGGTAGCTTAATGCATTGCGTATTTGGTTGCAGTTCTATTTTACCGTTTTCAATATCTAGTAGTTGTTCGGAAAATATTTGTGCTGATGGATCATTTTGCAATTGTACTCGCATATCGAACTGGTCAATCGAAGTGTTGAAACACTTTGCCATAAGAATGATTGTTTCAAACATGCATTAATCTCATCCGCGAAAGTAGAGCGAGGTATAGCCGGTAAGGTCTGCCGGAAGTCACCAGACAAACCACTGTTGGGACACTCCCAGGTCCCTAGAGCCTTCCACGTAAATCAAGCCAACTTTTCTGAACGAAGCGCTGAAATATTTATTTAAATGTTAAGAAAATTATAAAATATAAGCTTTTCTTGCTTACACTTGTGGTTCGCCGCTCTTTACATTTACTAATGGCATTTGCAACTTTTTTTCACTATTTGACTGCATAAAACTTAAATTATACAACACCCACTTAATCGACAAATTCAAATTGGGCCGTTACTTCGTAGCAGCATCGTACGCCTCGTAACATTCCCCACCTCGTAATTCTTCTGAGTGTCCACGCCGAGAATTACCATCTCTCAAGATGTCCAATTTGACATTTTTACTGCAGGTCCAGTAACGAGTCCATCAGAAGTACGTACACAATTTTTTTTTTTTTTTTTAATTAAACTTTGCTTTTATTTATTGGATCTTCTCTTAATTTTGAGACTAACGATAAGTTTTCAAATCTTAACATTAACATGTAACTAACAGTAGACTAAGACTGCATTCTGGTTGCGCGTTCCTCAAGACGGTTGCTGGGTGGGTAGGTCATTGCGACGAAGTCGTGATTGGTTGCTCAACCTTGTTAGACCTCTCGCCAGGTGGTTAGGGTGCGACAATAGCTTGCTAAAGTACTTTTCCTTCTGTTCTGCGATCACATATTTGACTGGAAGAATGTTTCAGTCGCGATGTATGTTTTCGTTGCGAACGTACCATGGTGCCCCGGTGATTGTTCTCAAGATCTTCGACTGAGCTCGCTGGACTAAGTCAATATTGCTATTGCTGGCATTCCCCCATAACTGGGAGCCGTACATCCATATAGGTTTAAGTACCGAGTTATACAGCAGCACTTTATATTCAAGGCAAAGGGGAGACCGAGCGTTGATAAGCCAATGAAGGCTGCTGGCTTTAAGCTTTAGGTGGGTTCTTTTAGCTTCTATGTGCCGACGCCATGTGAGTCTTCTATCGAGGTGTACTCCTAGATATGTTACCTCGTTTGCTTGCGGGAGTAGGGTGTTGTTTAGCGTAAGGGGCGGGCAGTTTTGCCTATTCAAGGTGAACGTAACGTGCTTGCATTTTTGTTCGTTTACTTTAATTCGCCAGTCTGATAGCCATTTTTCAACATCCACCAGATGAAGAGCTAGCTGCGCAGTTGCTTGCATCGGGCATTTTGAGCGGCTAAGAATAGCTGTATCATCAGCAAACGTAGATGTTGTTAGTCGTGTGCTTGTCGGGATGTCTGCTGTGTAGAGAACATATAATGTTGGTCCGAGTACACTTCCTTGAGGAACTCCAGCTTCAATAGTGAATTCGTCAGATATATCAGTGTTGCACCTCCCAGCAAATTTTCTGTCGTAAAGGTAAGACTCTAAAAGCTTGTGGGTATTACAAGGGAGCATTGTCTTGATCTTGTACATTAGACCTTCCAGCCAGACTCTATCAAATGCTTGAGAGACATCTAGAAATATTGCGGTACAGTACTCGCGTTTTTCGAATGCATTCCGAATTTCTGCTGTTATCCGGTTGACCTGCTCAATTGTTCCGTGCTTTTCACGAAACCCAAACTGATGTGACGGGATTCCTTCCTGGATCCTTAGGTATGTGTTTATTCGAGTCAGAATGCATTTCTCAAAGAGTTTAGATAAGCATGAAAGTAGGCTTATAGGTCTATACGACGTGGGAATTGTGTGGTCTTTTCCCGGCTTTGCTATCATTATTATAATTGACTTTTTCCATCTCGCTGGAAAGTGGCCAAGTTTTGCGATGGCATTGAAGAGCTGGTTGATAGTGCAGGCGGTGGACATAAGCTTCTTCTTGCTGTAGGGCTTTAGTAAGTTGACGTGAGGCATGTCTTAAGCTTTGCTTAGCAGATGGCGATCTGGAATTGCCACTCGCGACGTAAACGCCGCTTTTCGAGGACGAGCTGTTCGATTTATAGATTTGTCTTTTTATTGCTTTGTGTATTTATTGTTTGCGATGTAAAGCTGCAGAGACGAGTACAGACTCAAGTGAATTAACAAAGCTGTCTACGTTGGCTTCGTCGTGGAGATGAGGACTTAGCTCAATGTGTGAGCTGATATATTTTCTGTACTTAACCCAATTGGTTTTCTGTGAGGTAAATTTTAATGGTTGTTCCAATGTTCCTGGATGTCGCAGTAGATTAAACAGAACAGGCGAGTGATCAGATGAAAGATCCGATAAGCACTTGGCGCTTATCAGATTTTTAGGGATGTTTTTGGTAATCGCAAAGTCCATTAAATCTGGTAGTTTCCTTGGGTCGGCGGGCCAGTATGTTGGTGTACCAGAAAAAACATAGTCGAGCTTGTTCTTGGCTTTGATAATTGCATTATAGAGCTGCTTCCCTTTTGGAGTCACGAGACGGGATCCCCAGTGTGTGTGCTTGGCATTGTAGTCTCCTGCTGCTATGAAGTGGTCTCCAAGTGTGTTGAAAAACTGCATAAACTCATCTTCAGCTATATTGAAGCGAGGGGGGCAGTATACGGCGGCTAGTGTAAGTTGGTTGCCAGTATTTAGTTGAATATTTATAGATGTGGCCTGTAGGTAGTTTTTAGCAAATTTGTTTTGATAATGGTGCTTTATGCGGCTTCTGATTAGAATTCCAGTCCCACCATGTGCTTTACCATCTGGATGATTTGTTCCGTAGAATGAATATCCTCGTAGTTGAAAATTGTATTTGTTTGTAAGGTGTGTTTCCGAAAGCAGCATTACATCGATATGATTGTCGAGTAGGAATTGAGCTAACTCAAGTTTATGTTGCGAAACGCCGTTAGCGTTCCACGTTGATATCCGTAGGAAAGCCATTATTTGGATTGTTGTGAAACCAGCATTTGAATCAATAGATTTTGGTTTCGCATTAAATCTTGCATAGTTGTGCGCATAAACGACATAAATTCCGTCAGGCTTTGTTGTAGGCTGCATATCATAGCTTCAAAGTTGCTTTTTGGCTGCTCTGTTGGTTGATGTTGCTGAGCCGTGTTCGGTTCTTGATATGCTGATTGCAGAAATGAGCTTCTTGAGGCAGGTGTCGCCAGTCCTTATTTTAAGGCGCTTGCGTATGTCACATTTTTGTCAGAGTTAATGGGTCCTAGTGAGGATCTGGCTGCAGTCGAGAAGAAGACTTCAGGGTTTGATCTGGACGCCGTGAACTGTCCATTTTGGGTGCGGGCAGCTATTCCTTTCTGGTGGATGCGACTTTTCAGCTCCTTATAGACTGGGCATCCTCTATAATTAGCAGTGTGATTGCCACCGCAGTTGCCGCACTTTTTCGAGTTGCTGTCATCTTTGCTCGCTGGGCAGTGTGCGGAGTCATGAAGCTCTCCGCAAACTACACACACCGGGCGCAGTTTACAGTATGACCTTGTATGGCCATATTCCTGGCAGTTCGCACATTGTACCCGGCCATTGCGTTTGTGCGGTTCCTCAACTGTAATTCTGCGGTGCAGCAGGTACTGAAGATTGTATATTGGGTGCACTTCGTATTTCTTCAGGAGCTTGGTTTCTGGTTCGAGCTCAACCTTAAAGAGTGGCTGCGGCTTTCTATCCCTGTTAAGGATATTAAAGACTGTCTTGGCGCTAAAACCCTTCTCCTGTAGCGCCTTTTTTATCTCTGCAGGAATTACTTCGGGCTCTATGCCCTTAAGTACGACTTGCAGGCCCTTGCTGCTTTTTAGCTGATACGTGTAAAAGTTCTTTTTATTCTCGGTAAGATATTTTGATAATACTCTGTAGTTATCTTCAGAGTTCATTAGCACAATTAACATCCATAATTGGATGTCTCGTCTCATCCACGACCAGAACTAGATAACCTTCTGCAAGCGGAGTTAGGTTCGGATGAAACCATTTAGTCCTTCTTGTTAATGTGGGTAGATATTCTCGAATCCATCTTTTCCAGAAGCGGTCCGCCAATTGCCTTGCGATTCGAAACTGCTTTGCTAATCCATGTCCAGTGGCTCCCATCGTTCCACGTTCACGCAGACCGCTTGAGTTTCCAACTAAAAAATGATTCGGCGTTAAGGCTTCAGAGTTTTCAGATTCCAAGGGAATATATGTCAAAGCTCTTGAGTTCAACGTGTTTTCAACATCCGAAAATGCCCCGCGTAGTACTTCCTCTCTCAGAACGACTTTCGACAGAATCTTCGACAAGATTGACTTAGTTGAACGCACCATGCGTTCCCAAGCGCAGCCCATGTGGGGTGAACCAGGTGGAATAAGTGCAAAGATCATTTGCGGATATTTACTTTCCACATCCAAAGTCGATATGCGCTCGATCTCCTTTGCCAATACTCTACTAGCGCCGCGAAAATTCGTTCCATTACCCCTCGCCGCGCAGTAAATAGTTTCAGAGCCAGTATAAATGAGTCCGTAGACAGAGAAGGGACCAATTCCAAATGTACTGCGCGAACTGTCATACACGTAAATAATAATCCACATCTTTTCTCTCGTCGTCTTCCAACAGCGAATTCTATTTGTCCGAAGTAATCGACTCCAGTGTACGTGAAGAGCAAGGTATATGGTTATATACATTCCTTTAGTAGATATCCCATTTCCGGTGGTAGTGGTTG
Source organism: Drosophila ananassae (assembly GCF_017639315.1). Lineage (NCBI taxonomy): Eukaryota > Metazoa > Arthropoda > Insecta > Diptera > Drosophilidae > Drosophila > Drosophila ananassae. The sequence goes on along the minus strand of NW_025319082.1, from coordinate 150,571 downwards.
TGCTCGTCTGATGGAGAAACTTACACATTTTTGTACAGTTTCCTTGACGAGTGCTCTCAGGCCTGGTATCCAAAAACGTTGCCTAACTTCATTTACGACTATTTCTCCATGCAGATGGTGAAACTTTCGATGATAGTATTCGACTATTAGATAAGTTACTTGGTGATGACGTGGAAGTAAAATCGGTCGCTTCACGTCTACTTCTACATTGTCGATAGCTTCGATTCGACCTTGCATCCGAATCACTCCTGACTCGTCAAGATACGGCGAACATTTGAGACACGACCATCTTTCTTTAAGCAGCGAATTTCATCTATAAACATCTATTCTTTTCAATTCAGGTCCAGGCTGTCGAACTTGAATATATCGTATGAAATCCAGCACTCGCCTTTGGGCTCCGCGTAGACGTTCCAGCCTACTGAAGCGTAACGGATTTTGCATAATAGAGGCAATAGGTGACGGGTCCGTCCGCACCATATCGGCGTGATAAAGCAGTGTATCATCGGAGCTCACAGCGGTTCCGATTTGTGACGGCCATCTTGACTCGTTCTGCAATAAGAATTCGGGACCAGTAAAGCACCTTATCGAGCTGGTCATTTCACAGTTTTTTGTCCATTTGGTTCCTTCGTCCGCCACATTAAGCTCCGAAGGTATCCAGCGCCAATCGACAACCTCCGATCCTTCCAGGATTTCTCCGACTCGTACGGCCACGAACTGAGGAAACTTACGAACGTCCAACTTTATCCAAAATAAAATTACTCAGCTTTGACAATGACGATTGCCAAGCTCGCCAGTCATTCTCATCCGAATCTTTAATTGTGTCATCCCAGCTCACACCGGATCTCCAAATGTTCTGAAGGATTATTTTGGCACGAATGTTAAAGAATCCGAGTAGTCCGAGGGGGTCGAAAATTGACATTACTATACTCAGTACCCTACGCTTCGTGTGGGTGCTGGTTACGGACTTCTGCAGCAACTCAGGTCGAATTACGAACGTTAGCATGTCTGACTCGGGAAGCCACCACATGCCCAGAACTTTCTCCTGAAGTTCTTGTTCTGTACCCAGGTATTTCGGGGACTCTGCTGGGGAACTGTTGAGAGATTGAAGGACGCTCTTGGAATTTGATAACCAATTTCTCATTTCGAATCCGCCTTTCGCGTGGATCATTTTGACATTGTTAGCCAGTTGAGTTATTTCATCGTCAGTATCCACCGACTCCAGCCAGTAGTCGACAAACGTATTCTGACAAATTGTCCTTCTGGACAATTGTCACCGAATGGCTCTGCATTTTTCTTCAGTATAAAATTGGCCAGGGATGAGGAACAGGAAGCACCAAAGGTCATAGCTTGTATTACAAAAGTATCCGGGGGGCGATCGTTCTCCCATTTCGCCATAAGAACTTCTGTACGGACTGGTCGGGGGCACGAACTTTAATTTGGTGAAACATTTCTCGAATATCTCCTGTTACAGCGACAGGGCGTTCTCTGAATCGCAACAGTATTCCTGGCAGGGACACCAATAAATCCGCTCCTTTCATGAGGGTATCATTCAGCGATAGTCCATTCACTTGTGCAGCCGTGTCCCAGACTAGACGTTTCTTTTTCTTGTTGGAGTTACAGAATACAGGAATGTACCAAGAACATCGGCTAGTGGCTAACTCACCCCTTTGTAGTTTTCGAATGTAACCCTTTTCGGCGTATTTTTGCATAGTTTCGATCAGTAAATTGTTTAGATCTTGGTCCTTGATCATTTTTAATTCGAGACACTTGAGACGTTTAAGAGCCATAAGGTAAGAATCAGGCAATTTTACATTCTCATATTTCCACAACAGACCGGTCTCCCAACGACGTTCATTGGCAATGTATTTTGTAGTGTCGTTCATAATTTTCAGCGACCGCTCGTCTTCCTTGGATCTCAGGGGTTTTAGAGGAATGCTTACGCCGATGGAGTCCAATGAAAAATACGCCTTTACCGCTTCATCAAGGGTTCGAGTACCACCTGTACACAGGCTAATATGCAGTACACGCTGAGGAATGATATCGTCCAGTCCATATCGCCCATAGACAGACCATCCCAGTTTGCATCGCACAGCAACAAGTTAATCATTTTCGGCTTCTCGAACCTCTAGCAGTACGCAAATCTTTATATGGTCCAGTCTAATGATCATTTAAGCTTTGATACCTATATACGTTGACACAGGAACCGATTTAAGGTGTTGATGGTCGTTGAGCATTTGGTCGTCTATACTTTGCACTGCAGGTCCAGATTGCCCACAGTGCGTACAACTTTTAGCACATGCTTTAGGTGCGGGTGATCACCGGAGGAAACACTGGTACAGACAACCTTTGATTTGGTTTCAGTCTGTGTCAAATCACCGGTCCATTTCAAACAGAGCTGCTCTTCAGGTCCGTCCAAGCCTAACTTATCAGCTAATTGTCGCTTCATCAGAGTACAGGAGGATCCTTCTATAGGTATGGGTATGATATATAACGGAACAGTACCCGTTTTATCGATCTCCCATGAAAGAACAGTTCCGACTCTTGTGTTTCTTCCTTTTTGAGTTTCTCCGAACCGACTTCGAACTTTATCGGAGTGCGTTCCGAGTGCAGAAGCTCATTATTGTAGCAGGATTGCTACAGAATGTATATATGTATTGCTATTAACTAGAAGTTGTAGCGGGATTGCTACAGAAAGTATATATGTATTGATATTAACTAGAAGTTGTAGCGGGATTGCTATATAATGTATATGTCGTAGAATGGTTAGTTTGTCCATAGTACATGTGCATACAGCTTTGGTGTGGCGACACATTGTCTAGTAGTTGTGCGTCATGTGCGTACAGCTTTGGTGTGGCGACACATTGTCTAGTAGTGTTAGAATGCACAGTAGCTGAGGAAAAGGGACACACTCTGCTGCTGAGCATGGTCTGGTCGGAGAGCGCGGACTGAATGCAAGTAACAGAGATGGCAATAGACTTTGCAGAAATGAGACAGAACTCTGTGTTACGCAGGTCAGTTTGGATGCGTCTCTTGCAACGAGCAGAACTTGCTGTGCAAACTTACTGAAAATATGGAATCGTTGGAGGGATCTCCGTCATCAGAAGTGGGATCTGCTTTGCCTACTGATCGTGCCACCGATCCGTATTTGTTGGCGTTGGAGCTGCAAAACCGCAACCTACTGGAAATCATCAAAAACATGCAGACACCAAGGGCACCGCCAACCGATGGAAAAGTGTCACATGTAACTCTTCCAAAATTCAATCCCGACAGTGCTGGAGCAGATGCTTCCTCGTGGTGTTCAACAGTGGACCTAATTTTTGCGGATAACGTGCTCGAGGGTAGCAATCTGGTGATCGCCCTAAGCAAGGCACTAGAAGGCGGCGCATCACAGTGGCTTTCCCAAATTTGCTTTGCCGGCATCACTTGGGCGCAGTTCAAGGAGCTGTTTATACAACGCTTTGTTGGAATTGAGACTTCTGCCGCCATGCTGTTAAATGTTCTGAATGGTCGACCAAAGCCGGAGGAGGGCTTCGCTGAATACGGTAGCCGTATTGTTACGCTACTTATGTCAAAATGGAAAGCCAAGGATTTGGAAGAAATAGCGGTATCTGTGACTCTGGCTCACATGGCGCAAATAGATAACAAGTTGACGCACTTGGTTTTTACAAACAACGTAAAAACTCGCAATGAGCTACAACAACAGTTACACGCACACTCTTTCAAAAAGCGCAGTATAGATGACGATTCAACAGGCTCGGAGCGCAAGAAGTTCAGGTCTCCGACACCGACGGAATGCAATTACTGTGGAAAGGGTGGTCATAAATACGCCGAATGCCGTGCTCGCTTGGAAAAGGGTCAGAGCAAAGGCAAAATCAACAGCAGCAGCAACATGACTGGACCGAAGGATTGGTCAAGTGTCAAATGCTTTAAATGTGACGAAATAGGACATTTTGCATCCGCTTGTCCAAAAGGCCGTACGTATGAGAAGCGGGTAGATATCTGCACAGTAGCTCCACCGACTGGAATAATGAGGGCATCCGGTGAGTCTATTCCATTTTGTTTTGATTCAGGTGCTGAATGCTCCTTAGTGGAGGAAAGCGACATGGATAAATTTAAGGGGAAACAAAAGAATAAATAACATTGTAAAACTTAACGCCGAGGGTACATACATAGGTGGTAGGCATTTTGGCAAATCGTTTGAGATTGTCAAAATATTAAATGGAGATAGATGTCTGTCCTTAGCAAGTAAGCGAATTTACAAATATTCCCATGAATTCTTAAGAGCTTTGCCGAACAATCAGCTAACACGCAAAGATAGAGACGGCATGATGGAAAAAGCGTCTGACAATAAAGAAAGAGATTCAAAAAGAAAAAGAAAAAAAGGGGTGGCATAAATTAATGTATAGAGATATACCGAACAGAATTTAATGTTAAAAAGTGTTAAAGGAACTACACTAAAGTTATTTCAATGTGTTAAAGGAATTACACAAATGTTTAAAAGTGTTAAAGGAACTACACTAAAGTTATTTCAATGTGTTAAAGGAATTACACAAATGTTTAAAAGTGTTAAAGGAACTACACTAAAGTTATTTCAAAGTGTTAAAGGAACTACACTAATGTTATGTGTTAAAGGAACTACACTAATGTTATGTGCTAAAAGAACTACATTAATGTTATATCGTAAGACGTGTAAAAGGAATTACAAAATTGTTAAAATGTGCCAAAGGAAATGCACAAAGGTTTTATTTTACAAAAGAGGATAATGTTATTAAAGAATAACAAAATGAATTAATAAGATTATGTTTAATTGAAGAAATGTAATGAATACAGAAGATTTGATATTTATGTAAGTGATTTTTATTTTTGAAAGCTTTTGTCCAATACATGAAGTAAAAAGAAAGAAAAAAAATATCTGTTTTAGAATAAAGAAAAGTTTAAAGAGAAATTGAGTCTCGTGGTATTGAAAACAAAACACACGAGGACGTGTGAGTTGTCAGGAAGGCCGTGTCGTAGAATGGTTAGTTTGTCCATAGTACATGTGCATACAGCTTTGGTGTGGCGACACATTGTCTAGTAGTTGTGCGTCATGTGCGTACAGCTTTGGTGTGGCGACACATTGTCTAGTAGTGTTAGAATGCACAGTAGCTGAGGAAAAGGGACACACTCTGCTGCTGAGCATGGTCTGGTCGGAGAGCGCGGACTGAATGCAAGTAACAGAGATGGCAATAGACTTTGCAGAAATGAGACAGAACTCTGTGTTACGCAGGTCAGTTTGGATGCGTCTCTTGCAACGAGCAGAACTTGCTGTGCAAACTTACTGAAAATATGGAATCGTTGGAGGGATCTCCGTCATATATATGTATGTATTGCTATTAACGAGAAGTGTATATAAGTGTATAAGTGTATAACTGTAAACTGTTGTTAGTATAAGTCGGTGTTGTTGCTTGTTGTCGGTTCTGGCTCTCTCTCTCTCTTGTGCTCTCATCGCTCTCATTGCTCTTTCAGCGAATTATGAGGGTTGATGCAGATCGCGTGGGATGAGAGCGGAGTCAGTCGAACACCAGCAGCGATCCGAAGCGGACATAGTCTAATAAATAACAAAACGAAACATAGCAGGCAAAGGTGTTCTTCTTCGGGGAATATTTATTATAACCCTACATTATGCAGTAATTTACATCCATCAAAATTACACGACTTCTTCACTCTGCAGTTTCGAGCAGTATGGTTTCCAAAACAGCAGAAACATAGTCGTTTAGCCTTAATGACTTCTAGTCTAGTCCTGATTGTCATACTAAAAATCCTTCACATTCACACAGATCGTGCTCGCCGTCACATACTTGGCACAATGGTTTTTGTGGATCTTCAATTTTCTGCTTGTCCTTGCTCAAGCGCTCCTTAATACATATGTCTGCTTCCTTTATCTTTTTCCGTTGTTTGGTAATCGTACGGCGTAACCAATGTAGCACACATTGCTACGCCAAAGAGCCAGTTGTCGAAGGTAACTAGATTGCCCCCACCTGCTGCTAAACGATGTCTGCCCCAATCCAGCTTTAGATCACTGGACAGCTTAGCAACCGGTTCACTCAATAGGGTAGAGTCGTTTAGGTACTCCTGTAGCCCCACTGAAAGCATTGTGGCACAATAATTCTGCACATCGAGTGCTAGTCGTATTACAGACTCCAGCTTGTTCGGTTTGATTGCTGGCTCACCTTTCAGCTTACGTTGTAAACTAGCATGCACGATTTCAACATTCCTAGAGTACCGATCGCATATGATACCATGGCTGGAACCATGAGTTTTCCTCGTACCGCTTCAAATACAGCTGATAAGATTTTCTTCATTGCTAAATCCACATCTTTCCGACGATTGTTCGTAGTTACTTATAAAAAGCAGCCACTCTTCCCGCTTACCAGTAAATACAGGCAATTCTCACGATATGACTTGTCGCGCCGCTACTTGGGCTGGCGTCAACATTGTACTACATGACCCTGCATGTACGAACTGGGTAATCGCAAACGGCGGCATGTGACCGACTATTCCACCAGTACTAAATGCTGCACTGTTAGGGTTTGAACCCGCCGTGTTGGGATTGACATTCGGTGTAAGACCTATTCTAGCAGCTGACGGTACAAATCCTGCTGAGTTGCCTTGGAATACAAATTTGGCTGCGTCGTTTTCCATCCATATAGAGGCAATCTGAGGTGGAGCCGTCTGCGCAGCACAATACGACATGCATACAGCCGCGCCCTTGGGTGGTGCAGTGTGTGCAACATCATTTGTTGGTGGTGGTGCTGCTTGCACTGCATTAATACTTTGACCGTGACCATGGATAGCCGTGGTCGGGATTGGACTTCGCGCAGTTCTTTCCTGCATATTAGGAGCTGTTACCCAATGAACATGTCGAGCGATACCCGTGTTCGTGTAATGCTCGAACATCTGTGTACATAGCTATTTCATCATATGGTTGAGACACAACGTGATTTGTTGGGTTCGCGCTTATTGGCGTGCTTGTACCTTCAAACGACACGAACTGACCTGAGTTTATCACTGTTTGTCTTGACAAAGTTCCATTGTCGAATCCTGCGAACGGTCCAGTGAGACTACACCCAGAGCTTCTCCATCAACCGTCTTCAACTCCAATATTAAGATCGCCAGACTCGTTTCTAATTTCATCATCCATTTAAGAAATTTGACGCCACTCTTCACTAACTGAAAATGCGACCTGTATACTACGTATACAGGACAGATAGTCCTGTATACTACGTATACAGGACAGATAGTCCTGTATACTACGTATACAGGACAGATAGTCCTGTATACTACGTCCTCACTCCTTTCACAACCTTGGTAAAGGAATGCTTTCCGGAAGCCGTACGCTCTTGCAGCGTGGTTTTCCGGATGGCAAAGTACTTCAGAGTGTTGGGACACTCCCAGGTCCCTAGAGCCTAAATCAAGCCGACTCTGAACGAAGCGCTGAAATCTTTATTTAAATGTTAAGAAAATTATAAAATAGAAGCTTATCTTGCTTACCCTTCTGGTTTGCCGCTCTTTACATTTAATAATGGCATTTGCAACTTTTCTTACACTATTTTCCTATTTTGGGTTGGGCATGACTTCATTAAACTTAAATTATACAATACCTACTTAATCGACAAATTCAAATTAACTACCACCGAAAAGTTTATTATTGCTGTTTAAATCTTGCATAGTTCTGTTTAATGCTTCAAGTGAATATTTGTGTGCCCTTGTGCATTCATCCCAAATTATTATAGAACTCTTCCGCTACACTGCAGCTATTCCACTATTCTTTTTGACGTTGCTCATTGCATCTGGTTTATTATATTATGAACGTTCAGCCGCTTGAATGTTAAATGTGCAGTTCGCCCACCATCCAGTAAGGTAGCCGCAATGCAACAGCCAGCATAATCCGATCATAAATAATTTTTTGTTCTGCTGTCAGTAATGGTTCACTGTTTATGATAATTGTGATGATAACTTTCATGTTTATTGTAATCCTCCCAGCATAACCGTACCAAAGTTAAATGTTTTCTCGGGACCATAGTAGGCAGATACGGTTGTTGCATCATCTACTGAATATTAGCGGTGGGACCCTTTTTAATTGTAGCTCTTTCGAGAGAGGGTGGGTTTTTTTTGCTAATACCAGTAAATTAGATTACTATAAGACTTATCAAAGAATCCCTACTGAATCTAAATGTCCACTATTATGAGCCTGCCAATAGCCTTGGCTCGTAATGGTTCTGGAACCCATAGTTTCCAACTATCGGCTTCTTGATCCGGATTACCAGTCGCATGCTCCGTTCGGATATACACAAATTTGTCGTGTATCCGTAAATCTGGAAGTTTATCTTTATTCTGCTCTACTTTCAATCGCAGTTCGACATAGTCTGACTCCATAAATGCTGGTAAGTATAAGTCAATTTCGGGTCCTATCATCTCTAAACTGTCTGTGGATTCCTCACACATTCGAGACAACGCATCGGGAACGGTCTTTCTTCTCCTTCGTCGGATAATTGCACTAACACAGCCCCAATGCCAAAATCACTAGCGTCACAATGAAGATAAAACTTCTTTGTAAAGTCAGCATTTTGCAAAACGGGTGCGAAAGTAAGTTGGACTTTTAATTTTTCCATGTCTTCCTGCGCTTCATTAGTCCAGGTGAACTTTCTGCTTTTTCCTAACAGTTCTGTCATAGGAAATGACAACTCCGCGAAGCTAGCAATGAACCTACGGTACCAATTACAAATACCTAAGAAACCTCTTAATTGTTTCATGTTACGAGGAGCCGGCCAATTTAGAATACAGGATATTTTTTCCGGATCCGTAGATATTCCTCCATTTCCAATTATGTAACCCAAGTAGTTAACTTTTGTTACACAAAAATGGCTTTTCCTAACATTTTACGTTAAGTTTGCTTTGCGAAATTGCAGTGCAATTCGTAAAAGGACTGCTAAAAGGGATTGAAAATCATCTGTAACAATACATAAATCATCTAAATATCCGAAAACACAGTATCGCAGATCTGGTGGAATAAGATCATCCATCAGACGACACATGGTTGACGGTGCGTTGCACAGACCAAAAGGCATAACTTCAAACTGAAATAATCCTCGACCTGGCACTGTAAACGCTGTTAAGAGTTTAGCTTCCTCGGTTAATTCAATTTGCCAATAGGCATCTTTTAGGTCCAGTTTACTAATAATATTTGCCTTTGGAAGACGCGAAAATATTCCCCCAATATTCTGTAGTGGGTACTTGTAAATATATCCACCTACACCACTAAAGTCTTGTTTTGCTAAATATTTCTTTATACGAATCGAATTTATTTTTCGAGGGATTATCTTTTCCGAAAAAATATGATCTCTAACTTTATAATAATTTTTCAAATGTTCTTCATATGCTCTAAACTTGATATCTACCTCAATTTCTATTCTTGCATCAGGTATATTATCTTGAGTTGTAATGATACGCCCCTCTATTTCACCAGAATGCTCTAAATAGATTTCGATTCTACGCTTAAATCATCGGACAAAAATACGCTCTCGCATATGTTTTTGTGTTCCAGCCGATACTAACATAATAACAGAACCTATTCTATTCATTCCGTATATATACGTATACATCCCACTGGATGAATATTTGTTGCTTGACACTCCTGTCTTTTAAAATATCCTTTATCATATACTTACTCTTCGGTCTGGTTGTTCGATTACTCAAGCTCCCCAAAATCCAGAAGGGTATACCATTTCGATATTCTATCCGAACAACCAATTTTCATACGAAAGCAAAACGAGCAATTTTATTTACTGTGGATGAGTACTCAGTATTAGATGTTCAACAGTATTCTGCAACAGTATTCCGATAAGAAATTAATAAGTATCCACTTGTTAATGCAAAATCCTAAATTAAAAAATGTTATTTCGGCTCTAACGTACTACTCTTCCACGGTACTCTTCCATAATAGGCAGATACGGCTGTTGCATCATCTACTGAATATTAGTGGCGGCACCCTTCTAAATTGCAGTTCTTTCGGAAGAAGGGTGTGTATTTTTGCTAATACCAGTAAATTAGATTACTATAAGACTAATCAAAGAGTCCCTACTGAAACTAAATGTCCACTCGATCATGGAGAAAGCAAAACTCGAAAAAAATACATCAGAACACTCGGGTTCATTGACTCCGAGGAGATAAACGTAGTGATTGCATAATAGCCGGTGGGATGGAGATAACACAAGGAGGAAAAAGTATGTGCCGACACAGCTGTTAAACCTTAGTCTTAAAAACTTTATTTTTAAGACCCCAATTATAACACCTACTCACATTTCTAGGTCACGGAAATAATAAATTACTCAGTCATAATTCGCTTGTAAAGTACTATATATTCAAAAAAACAGAACTATTCTTCATGGTTTTAGTTTTTGGTTCAACGATAAGGTCCTAAAATTTTAGAAATTTAGAAAGTCCTATAACAAAATTGTATTACCTACTATTGGTAATACAATTTTGTTATAGGACTAAACATTATAGACTAATATCATATATATATCTATTATTAAATAATTATATTGAAAAATAATAATAATTAAAATTCAAACAACATAAGTTGAAATTACTTCATTGATTTTAATTGCGACACAACCAGTTATTCTTAAAAATTAGTTGATTTTCTGTGCTGATGATATTCTTGCGGAATGAACGTTAGACTTTAGACCGAACTTAGAACGGCGCGATCAACGAAATCAAAACAAACTAGCCCCTTCTGTCTGCAAACTTATCTGCTTGACTGATGTGTACGTGTTCATAAATAGGTGATCATTCATATGGGCACGGCAACATAGTGTACTTTACCGATCGACAGGGAATTTATTTTACTCTTTTTATTTTAAGTTTTAAGCTTTAACATATTAATCTTTTATAATTTTTCGCTTTCTTTTTGTTTTTCATTAAACTTTTCAAATTTTTTTTTTGTTAACCTAAAAAAAAAAATTTTTTAAGAATCTTAACCCCGATTAAAATTTTCTTGTTTGTTGTTTTTTTTATACCCTTGCAAAGGGTATTATAATTTTGGTCAAAAGTGTGCAACGCAGTGAAGGAGACATCTCCGACCCTATAAAGTATATAAATTCTTGATCAGGATCACCTCCTGAGTCGATATGAGCATGTCCGTCTGTCCTTCTATCTGTCGGTTTCTACGCAAACTAGTCTCAGTTTTAGAGCTATCGAGTTGAAACTTTGCACACATCCTTCTTTTCCTTGCAGGTAGTACATAAGTCGGAACGGATGAGTACTCAGAATTAGATGTTCAACAGTATTCTGCAACAGTATTTCGATAAGAAATTAATAAGTATCCACTTGTTAATGCAAAATCCTAAATTAAAAAATGTTATTTCGGCTCTGACGTACTACTCTTCCACGGTACTCTTCCATAATAGGCAGATACGGCTGTTGCATCATCTACTGAATATTAGTGGCGGCACCCTTCTTAATTGTAGTTCTTTCGGAAGACTGGTGGGTTTTTTTGCTAATACCAGTAAATTAGATTACTATAAGACTAATCAAAGAGTCCCTACTGAAACTAAATGTCCACTCGATCATGGAGAGAGCAAAACTCGAAAAAAATACATCAGAACACTCGGGTTCATTGACTCCGAGGAGATAAACGTAGTGATTGCATAATAGCCGGTGGGATGGAGATAACACAAGGAGGAAAAAGTATGTGCCGACACAGCTGTTAAAAGTCGGACACTGTTTCGTTACCCACCCTACCTTAGTCTTAAAAACTTTATTTTTAAGACCCAAATTATAACACCTACTCACATTTCCAGGTCATGGAAATAATAAATTACTCAGGAGACATCTCCGACCCTATAAAGTATATACATTCTTGATAAGGGTCACCTCCTGAGTCGATATGAGCATGTCCGTCTGTCCGTCTGTCGGTTTCTACGCAAACTAGTCTTTCAGTTTTAGAGCTATCGAGTTGAAACTTTGCACACATCCTTCTTTTTCTTGCAGCTAGTACATAATTCGGAACGGCCAGGATCGGTCGACTATATCCTATAGCTGCCATATAACTGATTGATCGGAAATGCCATAACTTCGTTGTTTTTTAAAATAGAGGGATAGATAGAGGTTGGGACTTTCCACACATGTTATATTTGACCAACATATCTTATGTACAAAATTTTATAAGGATCGGCCGACTATATCCTATAGCTGTCGTACAACGATCGGAATTGGCATAACTTTGGTGTTTTTTAAGATAGATGGGACTTGGTACAGATTCTATTTTGGACAAAATAATCTGGTTTGCCAAATTTCATAAGGATCGGCCGACTATATACGATCTGCTATATATCTAATAATATAAGATGCGTGGCGCCACCTAGCAGACTGCGACTCAACTGCAAGGGTATATAAACTTCGGCTCCGCCCGAAGTTAGCTTTCCTTTCTTGTTAGATATTTGTTTTTAGTTTCTTTTCACTCGCCCCAATATTGTGATCCTCGATGAAGGCCTTCATGTTGGTGTCGGGTATATGATGGGGTGTTTAGTTTAAATAGAGGTTGAATTTATAAATTACAACTAAATTAATATGCTGCAAGCCGTTCCGTTATTTACATTTTTGTTTTTATTTATTTATTTTTTTTTGCTATCTAAATTTACATGTCAATGTTTGGGTTACTTTTAGTTGACAATTAGACTTAGGTAGTTAATTTATTATTATTCTATTTTATAGATATGACTTCATTTTTTTGTATGTTTTTTTTTTTTGTTTTTTATATTAATTTTGAGAAAAAGTGTATGATGCAGATTCAATCATAAAAATATTACTTAAACTCCTCGAAGACGACTTTTATTAGCTAGGCCCTCCGAAGATATATATATATATACCTCTATATACGTATACATGTACGATATCAGAAATCGCACTGGTTTTATGCTTTTATATGCTTTTAACTATTAATTGGCGGAGACCTGGAGTCGTGATGGGTGCAGTGGGTGAACCGGCAATGATCCAGGTGTGGGGAACAGGTCGTGAGAGTGGAGCGGTCGTGTATTTTTTTCGGCCTAAGAAAACGCCTATTGTAAAACACCTTACAATAATGACCTTATCCAAGGCTAGGGTTTTCCGTGACTTTAATAAATAAACTTTTTTGGCTTCTTTGGCCTATGATGGTGATAGATTTCACTGATTTTAGTTTGGAAAAAAAATGTTTGTTTTACAAATTAAAAATCACTTGCACGTTGTCTAGGTATTCACTTTGTCTAGGTATTTCAAACGCTAATGGGCAGCACAAGCAACCATTACAACCACAGATAATCTGTCGAGTAATCCGGAGAAATGATTAGCTGAAATTAGCATTTTATATCTTTGGCATGATAAGTTCCAATTTCGTTTCCCCTAAGCGATTCGAGTAAATAGTAGGCGTTTCCTAATTTCTTCTTAACTATGCATTTCGTAAATAAAGGGCATAACTTTTTATTATAGTTTTGACTAAAGTTTCTTGCTTCTAAGCTTCATAAGGTTTTCTATTTGTTCGAATTTCGTGACGTAACAACAATAGTTTTTCTTGCCGATCCATTGTAGGAGATTCTTCGAAGAGTGATAATTTTTTTAATAATCGGTATTAGAACATCCAAGAGACTGATGTAAAGCTGAATTTATGATTTATTAAGCCATGACTTTTTGAAAATATGAGATTAAAAACTCCAATTTAATTGACGAAAATATTGTTTAACCACCTGTAATAAATATAATATTTTCACTTAAATCCAAAATTAAAACGGTATGATCTACTGATTTCAATAAGGAAATAAAAATCTTCCATAGGAAAAGGATTGGGTAAAAATCACAGAAGACCAAAAATTAATGTCGAAAATCTGAGATTTCAACTTTGGATGAGTAAACTGCTAGATACCATTTTTTAATTTTCGTCGGTACACATACATTTCCAAAATGATATGTACTAAAACCAATGATGGTCATCGCCATTTTACGGCCCACATAATTCAATATATGGTAAAACTTGATAAATTTCTTCTCTTAGGTGTACCGCGGGAACTGTGGGTGATAGAACCACGGTTGCCATTCCAAAAAAATTTTTTGTACCAAAATTTTGAAAAAATGTACCAATTTGAGCAAAAATGTACCACAAATTTTTCTCGGTATTTTTTAAAACTAAAATTTCTTAACGTTTTTTTAAAATGATCTTTTATTATTTCACGTTTCATTTTTTACTTCAAATTATAGTAGTAGTATAGTATATAGCGTATAAAAAAAAACAGATTTTATGTATTTCACAATTTATAACTGTTTACGTAGTGATGGACCTTACGTTGGCGCATACATATTTTCTCAATTTGAGACGGAACATCGCAAATCGACTGCATGCGATATTTTTCAGTGTTAGTAATGGTTCCATTTCTAACTGATACAAAATTTGTGCTTGGTGGAACAGAGCCATTTGTTAAAATAATATGTGTGAACATAAAATTTTTTGAAAAAAAAAACTAGTCCAGGCATACTGAAAATGTACCAAAATGAAAAAAAGTGATCTAATGTACCAACGCATAAAAAATGTACCAGTTTTGGTACATTTGTACCAAAAATGGCAACCGTGGATAGAACCTATGTTTGTTTTAGACTTTGGTTCAGGGGAGCTTAAAGGTTATGGAGCAGGTGAAATTATGCGTGGACATTTTTTGCTGTTGGCCTGTGTTATTAAAGAACTTAATATTCATCCTGTAACGAACTGCTTTTGTTAACTTTTTCTCGCAACAAATGCCGCGGCTAGCTCACAGAGTTTGGGGGAACGTTCCACCGAATTTATAAATTACTTAAGTTAGGTGGTAGTAGTAGTTGTTGGTCCGTTGCTGATGACGATGTCTTCAGGTACGGGTAATGTGTAAGTTAATTATGGTAGGTGGCAGTAGTAGTTATTGGTCCGTTGCTGGAGAGGATGTCTTCAGTTGCGGGTAATATGATTGTCCCCTGCGGTTGCCTAGGATTCTTCCTTCTGGAAGTTATGGGGGGAGTTACTAACTCCGTTTTTACCGCCCTTGAGGCTGAGTAACCAATTTTACAAGTAAATTGACTTTTACGGCTTGTGCCGGAGTTTGATATAAGAGTTCTTTATTGTATGAAGTTCAAGCCTAAACTGAAACTTAAAGCTAACAAAAATATATTTCATAGCGGCCACGCAAATATTCAGTGTTCGCCGGCTATGCACGGGCAGAGCGAGCACTTAAGTAATCAAACATTGCCGTAGCGCGGTTAACTTCAGTTAACTACTCCCCCTCAAGAATGAGGCCGCCCTCGGCCGATCCTATTTGGGCGATCATCTCCTTTAGTTGGGCCGCGGTTCTTCGGGCCTGAGTGACCCGCCGATAGGCCAAGCCGATGCAAATCAAAGCGCAGCATATTGCTCCCGCTATGAACACCATTTGATATATTTGATGATGGTTGATCTTCTCCCCGAACTCCTTGATGTGTTCCAGGTTACGTTCACTCAGCCGGTGAAGGTAAGGAAGACTGAGAACGTTGTGTTCCATAGCGTTTCTCTTCTGGGCTGTGTCATGATTGACCAATCGGGTTTCGTTGATGGTGGCACCTTCTTCAAAGGTGACGAGATATGTGGCCTTATATGGGCACATGTGCCATTATCCACACACACTCAAGCCGGGCTATCATTTATAATCACAATCCCCTTATCAACGTAGGTGATGGGGTGGAAATCGCTTTGCTGGATCTCGCAATGTACCGTGCCTCCAGCGTGGAGCTCTTGAGCGCATGATCTTCTTCGCGCCGGCCGACAAAATGTAGCCCCTGCTGTCAAAGAGTTGTTTTCTACCGTGTGGATATTACTGTTGCATTCAGCAATGATATTGTCCTCCAGCCTGAGTGTGGTGTCGTGATGTGACACCGGGAAAACGGTGATCTTGTTGCATGCCGACTTAATCTTTGGAAACTTAATAATAAAGTTTAAGATGTTATTGGATTGTAAGATCTTAACGGACGATACGGACAAAACATCCCTAATCGAGGTCTCCGTGGGCTCTTCCATCCGCACACCTTCCAGGTCTGCATGATCTAAGATGGGCTAACGACATTAACTTTGGCCAGTGCTACTGCCAGTATTAAACCCTACAGTTTTATGTTTATCTCCTTCGTTTTAGTTATGTGTGCGGGTCAAACTGCGCTATTGCTTTGCCAAGTAGTGGCAAGGTGATGGGGACTGAGCCTCCTCTATGACACAAAGAGAAAAATAACAATAACACATTGCACGCGCGGCCGTTTTAATTAATATAAAAAAAAGGTTAAGGGGTCTGCAGTTTTTTAGCTGTCAGTGTAAGGAACACAATTCCACTACTTTTTTATTTTTTAATTAACAAAAAACTAATACAGACGTGAAGGATTTATGGCTGAAAGTGCTCACTTACATGATTTTACGATGGGCGCCAATTTCTTAAGTTAGGTGGTAGTAGTAGTTGTTGGTCCGTTGCTGGAGAGGATGTCTTCAGTTGCGGGTAATATGATTGTCCCTGGCGGTCGCTTAGGATTCTTCCTTCTTGCTGGAAGTTATGGTGGGAGTCAGCCTTGAGGCTGAGTAACCAATTTTACAAGTGAATTGATTTTTACGGCTTGTGCCGGAGTTTGATATAACTGTTCTTTATTGTATAAAGCTCAAGCATAAACTGAAACTTAAAGCTAACAAAAACATATTTCATATCGGCCACGCAAATATGCAGTGTTCGCCGGCTATGCGCGGGCATCCGGCCAGACGCTGTGTCAGCAGTTTGGCCAGAGCGAGCTCTTAAGTAATCGGACATTGCCGTTGCGTGGTTAACTTCAGTTAACTTATATATTCGACGTGATTGCCCGAGCCCAGAAATAACACAGGGTGCTTCGTTTAATAAATATCCCCTTTATTGCGATAACTTTACAAAAGGGTGAATCCAGCTGTCAGTTGGCTGTTTAGCTCAGCCGACCGACCGCTCGTCCTCCCGTCGATCCCCGATCCCCGCTCCGGGTTGGTGCCAATACACACGCCCTCCTAAAGCTTGCGCCCAGCGCCGAAACGGCTCACGGTTCCCTCCATTTGGACTCACGTGATCCAGCTGCGGGCCTATGCTGAAGCTGTTGTTGTCGTCGCTGCTCTTCTGTCGTCGCAGCTCTTCTGACGTTGCTGCTCCCTCGTCTTAGCTGTTGCTGCTCCCTTGTTGTCGCCGCTCCTGTTTCTGCTTCCTTCGCTGATCTTGTCGCTGCTTCTTCTTTGTGGGTGCCGTGGACCTTCGGTATCCTTGGCTCACTAGGAATGCCCTTTCGCAGTAGCCGGCACCTAATCCGTGTTAGCAGACCGATAGGCTCACCTTTCAGGCATACGGCGGGCAGGACGCGCTTCTCGGTGCCTGGCGGGCGGATCAGGCCACGAAGGGCCTACCTACCCCGCAGGACACGCTCCCGGTTGCGTTCGCCACTCGCCTCCAAACACCTGCGTGCATAGGCATCAAAGTGCGCAACGCAGTGAAGGAGACCTCTCCGACCTTATAAAGTATATATATTCTTGATCAGGAACACCTCCTGAGTCGATATAAGCATGTCCGTCTGTCTGTTGGTTTCTACGCAAACCAGTCTCTCAGTTTTAGAGCTATCGAGTTGAAACTTTGCACACATCCCTCTTTTTTTTTGCAGGTAGTACATAAGTCGACTGTATCCTATAGCTGCCATATAACTGATTGATCGGTAATGCCATAACTTTTTTTAAGTTAGAGGGTTGGGACTTTCCACACATGTTATATTTGACCAAAATATCGTATGTACAAAATTTCATAAGGTTCGGAATTGGCATAACTTTGGTGTTTTTAAGTTAGAAAGATGGGACTTGGTACAGATTCTATTATGGACAAAATAATTTGATTTGCCAAATTTCATAAGGATCGGCCGACTATATCTTATAGCTGCCATATGACTGAACGATCGGAATTGGCATAACTTTGCAGTTTTTTAAGTTAGAAAGTGGAACTTGGTACAGATTCCATTTTGGGCAAAATAATCTGATTTGCCAAATTTCATAGGGATTGGCCAACTATATCTAATAGCCGCCATATAACTGAACGATCGAAAATGGCACAACTGCAAGGGTATATTAACTTCGTCTCCACCCGAAGTTAGCTTTCCTTTCTCGTTAATAATAAAGATGATATAATTACACTATACAATAACAATAATAAAGATTGATATAATTAATTACATAATTTCACCTGCTCCATAATCTTTAAGCTCTCCTGAATCAAAGTCCAGAACAAACATAGGTTCTATCACCCACAGTTTCCGCGGTACACCTAAAGGAAGAAATTGATCAAATTTAATATATATATATATATATATATATATATATATATATATATATATTAAATTATGTAGGCCGTGTAATGGAGATGACCATCATTGTTTCTAGTACATACCATTTTTGAAATGTATGTGTACCAACTAAAATTAAAAAATGGTATCTAGCAGTTACCATATCTTTGGAATACTCATCCAAAGTTGAAATCACAGATTTTCGACATTAATTTTTGGCCTTCTATGATTTTTGCCCATACATTTTTCTATGGAAGATTTCTTTTCCTATTGAAATTAGTAGATCATACCATGTTTTAATTTTAGGTCTAAGAAAAAACTAGAAATAATTTTATTGAATTTTTTATAGGTGGTTAAACAACATTTTCTTCAATTAAATTGGAGTTTTTAGTATCATATTTTCAACAAGTCATTGCTATCTACAACTTCTGTAAAGCTTTACTAAACAAGCTGAACCTGCAAAAGATACGTTTTGAACAAAGAAACAGTTTTAGATAGCTGTGACTTTTCTAGCATCTGTTATAAGAATTGTTCTTCTGAAATAAAGATAGTTGCGAAATCAGAGTGAATCGTCTCGTTACTCAGTGCCTGAACCACGGCACTTAAAATCAATCTACTTCGAATGTTCCTGTGTAAAACGGTTCACAAGTAGAACCCGTGGCATACCAGTCTACTTCGAGTGTTGCTCCCATGAATCAGACTACGAGTAGACCCCGCGTTATCTAACCTACGTCGAGTGGCTCCAGTGTAAACGGAACACAAGTAGGATCGGCCGATAAGGAATCAGACGAACCACCAAACCATCTGTACTTGAGGAGAACCAGCGCAGGACTTCAGGTACATTTAGTCAGAACCTTTATACGATCCTTTGCCTGAGTCTGCTGACTCAGATTTCTTGTTGATGCATTGCTTAGCTACATGCATTTCGGCTTAGCTAGCTGGTTTTTGATTGCTTCGGTCAGTCGGCCATTTTTCATGCCGACGAATACATGCTGATGAATATTGATTGGATCAAATTGCTAAGAATGAATATAGGGTAGTAGGTCTTGGCACTTGGTGCCAACATTCTCCCCCCCTCCCCATTGAGGGACTCAATCCAATGCGGCTGTACGTTGTTGTTGGACCGTCTCAGTGAACCATTGTGTACCCTTGCACTAGAAAATATTGTGGATCTTAAAACTAATTACTAAAAATCTAATGTTAATACCAACAAGAATTTGAATCATGTGGGTGAGATCTTCAACATTGAAACGATACCAACGATAATTCTATCCGGCCTGTTGTCTCCTTCGCCTTGTTGCGCGCCCTCGTAACCATTCTCCTTGGACATCCCATGTAGTATTAGGCGTTTGTTCTAGTTATTCAGTGCGCATACAGGACTCTTGGTCCTTTTTTGGTCTTGCTTCTTGCTCCCTTTTGAAGATGCCTGTTACCCATGCCGGGTGATGTGTCTCCTTCCTACATCCTATAGAATTGGAGGTGATTTTAACTTCCTGAATTCCCTTGTTTACTGGCCCTTGCCCTCTGTGCTCCTTAGTTGTGAGTTGACAACCTTAGGCTTGTGGTTCAGGATCCGTTTGCGGCTCTCCTCGTTGATCCGCCATGAGTGGGGAACTATGTAATCTTCCAGATTTTACTATTTGCTCCTTGCCGATGCATGCAATCAAACCTTGTTCCGATACGATTTCACCGATACCCTTTAGTGGGTCGTTAGTTTTTGGTGTCCAAGCTGCCGTATTACCGACGACTTGTTCTGCCTTGATATTAGGAGCTGATTCCGGTCGCACTGGCCCTATCACAATCCATCCAAGCGCGGTATTTTTTAGTAGTGGCTGTCCTTCTCCCAAATATGTCTGTTGTGGCCTCATAAGCTGGGAGATGATTTCGGCGCCCAACACAGATCAATATTCTGGGGCTGTGTAAATTCAGGATCGGCTAAGCGCATCTGAGGTGAGATATTTCTTGGCGCTTGAATAAGGTGGGATGGTTGATTGGGCATTATTTCCGGTAGCACAACGACGTTGATTTGATCTTCGAAGTCAGTGGTTAATGATGATAGGGTCACCACAGCCTTTTTTCGTGATCTTTTAGTTGTTCCTCCCAGTGCAGCGATATTCAGGGTTGAAGGCTCCAATTGTAGTCCAAGGGTGTCAGCCATCCTTCTGGTGATTATGTTAATCTGTGATCCAGAATCTAGGAGTGTGCGGCATTGCTGATGGGTTCCGGATGGGCCATGTATTGCCACTTGGGCGGTGGGCTCATCTGTAAGCAGGGCTGTGGCTGAACACACCAATCGTGATGAACTGGATCGAAGTGGAGCAGCCGACGTATTTTTCTGCATTGTTACTTGACTGGTTGCCTGACGCTCAAGGTTTTCTAACATCTGCTTCAGAGATTGTCGATTGGTTGGATCGGTGACGGCTAGTTCTAGAGCTGACAGCGTGTGTGGATCCAATCTTTCCTCAATGATGTGTATCAAGGTTGGGTCCCAGTTGTCTGTTGACACTTTGAGTGCGTCGAGAGTGGCGACCGTTCGGAGCACGGTATCATGTAAGCTGCGCAGCTGATCCGCTGATCCATTTGTTCTGGGGTGTCCGAAAAGCTCTTGAATCGCGGATTTAATCAACAGCCGTTCATTGTGGTATCGATTCTTTAGTCGTTGCCATGCATCCTGGTAACTGGTCTGTCCGCCAATCGACGTTGCGATTAGGTTTTGTGCATGAGGTTAGGTTTTGTTACATGATTCTCCAAATGACAGAATTTTACTGCATCACTGTAGTCTTGATCGTGGATGCATTCCGTAAAAATTTCGTAGAATCGTAGCCAATAGTAGTCTCCGTCAAACTTTGGAATTTCTACTGGTGGTATTACAAACGGAGGTGCAATCGCGAGTTTTTGTGTTGATGCTGAAGTTGATTGCGATTCTTCGCTCAAAAACGAAAAATATTCTGCTCGTACAAACTGAAATCTGTCATCGGTGTGTCCATTATTTTTTATGCCTGGTTCCAGGTCGATACGATCATGGTATCCCGTGACGATTTTCTTCCATAGCTCCTTCATGTGTTGTCTGACGTGTGTGGACACTTTCCGTCCTTCGGTGCGGTTGCACAGAAAGTCTTCCATATCGTCTAATCGTCCTTCATGTCTTCGTTTTAATGATGTTAATCGAAGGTCTTCTCCTTCGTTTCCTCGTGATGATTGTGCCTTTGGCTCGAGATTTTCGCCTGTTTCCCGGGGCCTTTGTGACGGGCCTGACACTGATGGGATTCCATCCGAAAATATTGCTTCATATTTTTTCACAAGCTCTTCTAGCGCCTTGGCCTTTGTGAAATACTCATTCTCAGGACTTAGTGCTAGCTCCTGGAGCTTGGCATCATTTTTTTTAAACTGGGTCCATGAGTGAGTGAGCTGTCTGAGTTTCTCCTCGAAGTCTCCTCCCTTGAGTTTACGTTCTGCGGAGTCCTTAGTGAAGTTTCTTATTAGCCTTTGGATGGCTATGTTGCTTTCAATTTGCTCATCAATGAGCATTTGGATTACGGGGTAAAATAGGCCGCGGAATCTCCTCGTGGTCCGTTTCACGGTAAGGTAATGCGGGGTCTACTTGTGGTCCGTTTCACGGGAGCAACACTTGAAGTAGACTGGTATGCCGCGGATTCTACTTGTGGTCCGTTTACACTGGAGCCACGCAAAGTAGATAGCTTTCAGAGAGTCCTACTTGTGAACCGTTTTACACAGGATCACTCGAAGTAGGTTGATTTTAAGTGCCGTGGTTCAGACACTGAGTAACGAGACGATTGACTCTGATCTCGCAACTATCTTTATTTCAGAAGAACAATTCTTATATAAGATGCTAAATTATACATACTTAAATCTAAGGAAGGTCAATGTTATGGACTAATGTAAAACTAATGTTAATGCCACGGTCACCCACCTCTGAGTCTGCTGACTCAGATTGTTTGTTCATATACTGCTTGTACATGCATTTCGGCTTAGCTAGCTGGTTTTTGCTTGCTTCAGTCAGTTGGTCATTCTTCGCGCTAATAATGCTGATTTCTGCTTCTGGCGCCGTCTACTAGTGCTGGGTTATTAGGTTGGATATTATTTTGTGTCTATTGCTAATAGGTTAGTGGGGTGTATATAGCAACATGCTGATGAATATTGATTGGATCAAATTACTAAGTGTGCATATAGGGTAGTAGGTCTTGGCACTAGGTGCCAACACATTTAACTTTTAATTTATATTTTAACATTATATTGGGTATTGGGGTTTGCTTTAACCTTTTAACTTAGATTTTATAACTTATTTTATGGTAGATTAATTGAAATTTATAGACCACTAACTCCTGTTAATCAGAGCACTTATGGATGCCAAGGACTTAGGTATTGATTTAGGCGAAATTCACTCCGAGCTGTCCATCAGCAACGCGCAGACTAAACCAGAAAATATTTTTCGCCTAAAAAAAAAAATAAACTGCAACTGTGTGATGAGCTCTGGGCAATGATTATGATCGCCTCCTTATATAAAAAGAAGCTTATAAAAATTGCCGTCCCCTATAAAAAAAATACACGCCTAAATGAGGGCATCTGCACCCGTACTGCACTCCACAGACTTGGACTTACCCCTGAAGGTTCTGTAACACACAAAATTGGGCCAAAATCTAGGATTTGGGTTCCCTTTTGCTGGACGGGTTCACTTTCACTGTATAGGTTCACATATACTGGATGGGCTCTCTGAATACAGCAGCTTAGGCTGCGTAAATCTTTGTGTGGTAAGCTCTATACTTGTGGGTGATTTTTATCTTGCTCTAACCTTTCTCGTGTATCTTCGCTGGATGGCAGAAATATATCCGCGCAGGTCGAGAGTCTGGTAAAAAAGGAAGCACGAGATTTTTGAGCTCGGTTGCTACAAAATGGCTTGCTACCAGGGCTAGCCTTCAGATACTCCAAAAACGAAACCAAAGACAAATGGAATCCTGCCTTATCCCTTACGACTAATGTTGCCAATTTACTGACCGTACCGCCCGCTAGGTGGCGCTAGTATAAACCGGGTCTGCTGTTTTCAAACCCGACTATAAACACCCCCCCCCGCTAACATCAGACTTGTAAACCCAAAAAGGCCGATCCCGCCAGGCCTATTGCCGCAGATCCTTTGCATGGTAGCGACCAACTAGCTTACCTTGCAGGTCCTCAATATCGTAGTAAGAATTTCCTATGTTCTGACGGACCCGTGCCCTTGCATAAACAGGACCTAATTTGGCATTATATCCTGTCTGGAAACTACTTTGTTTAAAATTTCTCCGAAAAACTTCTTGACCGATGGAGAAGGAAATCTCACGCGATCTAAGATTTGAACAATCTCTATTAACGCCTATCGTTTTTCTGACAGCATAACTGCCTTATTATGAGCTAGCTCTAATGAGTCTGCCTTAGTGAATGCTATTCCTCTGTCTTATAATGATTGTAGCGACGTTAACAAACACCATATAGTAGAGCGATGTCCCGAGGGCGGAGTGGGTCGCTGACCTGAGGGCGAAGAAAATGCTGCTTAGATTCACATCCCAATCTTTTTGGCTAGTATCTACATACGAACGTTTAGCCGTTATTATTGATCTATTCACCCGCTCTGATGCATTCGCTTGAGCTTATGGGTAATTCGTTGTTCCCTTGGAAACTTTTCAAACAATTCAGCCCTAAATTGTTTACCATTATCTGAAACAATTACCTCTGGCACTCCAAACAGGTGGAAATATTCTTCCTTCATATATTTTACTACGACAGTTTTTTTATGGCTTTTAAAAAAACAAATTCGGAGAAGTGATCTAGGACTTTAAAGGTTGCGATGTTTCCTCTCCGCGACCGCGGGTATTGTCGCAAAATATCGATGTATAAACGCTGAAAGAATCGATGCGATTCTGGAGCTTTCCCCATGGGAGGTCTTAACGGACAGTTACGGTTTAACGGAGCTTTTGTAGCCTTGCAAGTATCACAATTACTTACATACTCCTTACCATCGCCAACCAAACCTGGCTGGTAATAGTAGCGGCGTACTTTTTCTAGCGTCTTATGCACGCCTCCATGAGCCGCAAGTGGGGGATCGTGTGCATTTTTCAGAACCTTGTTTACCTGCTGTAATGGTACCCACAGTTTTCAGATATAAACATCATGAAGAGGCTCGCCTCGATAAACCAAGTTATCCACAAGCTTTAAGTCGGGAAAATTCGCACTGTTGGCCCTGACAATGTCGACCAGGCTTAAAAACTCTGGGCCTTGAAATTTTTCGGATTCGACATCCACCAGTAAACCATGCGAAGCGTCAATACTCGCCAATTCGTCTTCGTTAACCATTGACAGAGCATCTGGAACAACGTTAAGTGATCCTCGCCAATGCTCAATTTTAAATTTAAATCCCTGAAGTTTAAGGGCCCATCTCCCTAAACGGGAAGTGAGATCCGGTTGACTCATAAACCACTTTAGCGAGGCATGGTCGGTAATTAATGTGAAGGCCTTTTAAAAGGCCGAAATTTTTCGGATGCTCATCCTTTCCTGCTGTCGAAGCAAAGTCTGACCTTTCCAGGTTTTTGCACCAGAACCACTGGAGAGGACCAGGCGCTGTCTGATTCTTCTACAACCCCCAGTTGCAGCATTCGATCGACTTCATTATATTACAGCTTTTCAACAGCTGGCGATACGGGGAAATGCCGTTGGTTTATGAGCTTGGCTTCTCCCACATTGATGTAGTGCGACAAAAGACTTGTTTTGCCCAACCCAGCGGATGCAAATGATGGAAACTGATCCACTACTTTTTGCAAGGTTTCCTTTTGGTCCTGTGCTTAATTTGTGCTCCATAAGCCCCTTGACATTCCGATCTAGGATTTTTACGATTGTGTATGGACGATCGTCGCCATTATTGCTGCGAAGCGGACACAAATCCGCAATACAAAACTTTTTCAACTATTTGTATTTCATGATTTATTTTTAGCATCAAAGCAGGCCTGTTTTTTTTGGCTCTTTTTGCATGCCGGCTTATAAGTGTTGCGAGTCCCACATCCGTAATAAAACACTTAGCGAGGAGCCGTGCAATCCTGGTATCTGTGGCCCTCCTTCCTACAGTTCGAGCATATCAATGCCATTCCTTCGATGGCCCCCTCTTCGTCTTCAAAGAATTCCGATTCGGACTCTCTATGCTGATCTTGAAGAAGTTCTGAGACATGGCTTTTAAATGGAGTATCTGACCTCGTTTTTATATACCTTGTCTCGTTTTACTTCCTCTACTCCGTTGGGATTTTTAAAATTTCGTGTCTGATCTCAGCTTGCAAATTTCGCCGCAAAATCTCTATTAAAGATTTCTTAGACCGGCAGTCTAAGCTATCCGTTAATTGAACCACGGCGTCATAAAACGTGTCGAAACTCTCTCTTTATTTCTGTTTGCGATCTCTAATTAATTCTCGTATATCAACATCCGTTCTAGTATCCCTGAATTGACGACGAAGTGGCGCACAAAAT
Source organism: Drosophila ananassae (assembly GCF_017639315.1). Taxonomy (NCBI): domain Eukaryota; kingdom Metazoa; phylum Arthropoda; class Insecta; order Diptera; family Drosophilidae; genus Drosophila; species Drosophila ananassae. Next base: position 124,687 of record NW_025319082.1, on the reverse strand, counting down.
TCTGTCCACTTTACACTTTTATATCGCCAGTAAAAGTCGATAGCTTTACCCTCAAACAAAGTACTTTCGTTGCCACACATAATATGGAACTTTGAATCGAGTGTTTGACCGGTTAAAGCGTGTACCCTATAAAATATATTATCTACACTTATGCCTCCTGTGTCTCCTGTGTTTCCATCCATTTATTATATGTGCCACCTTATCTAGCCTTTGTTAAAGCTCTGTGGCGCTTGACCTCGGAGAAATGTTAGCCTGCGATAAATTTTGCCCTTCATTCACCTGACCAGCATCTATGCCAAGAAGCTGATCAAGTGAAGGACTTGAATCTGTAGCCCTATGAAGTGGCTGTTTGGGACATTTTCTCTGTTAGCTGCGTTAGCAACTCGTTTTGCATACCTTTAACCGCATCTAATAATCCTTTTTAAATACTCACCCCCTCGTTCTTGTCTCTGTCGTTCTTTCTCCATCATTTCTGATCCCTGACATTCGCCTTCTGCTTGCGAACTGGTATGAAAAAACCGCTTTGCAGGTATGGCAAGTTTTTTCTTCTTGTATTTTGAGCGATAAAGCTATCTGATCTTGCAATAGGTTCACCAGAAAAAACCGCTTTGCAGGTATGGCAAGTTTTTTGGCTCTTTAGATGTATGCTTATACACGCATACATCTAAGGAAACCCGTGCCAACATTTTGTCTTGTATTGCATAAATTGCATAAAATACAAAAATGAGAGGATCCTACAGCTTCTTCGTTATCTGAGTGGTCTACACCCACACCCAAGTTCTCAGGCTTAGCGCTCCCAGTAAAAAAACAATTCGGAATATCTGAAGATATAAGATTATAAGCCAATAGATAATGTCGACAAAAAAAATAAATATGATAAATATGATAACAAAAAAATTAACTCGATACCTACCCACATAGGAAATTATAGAAATTGAAATGAAAAGAAAGGTTTGTTTGTTTTGCTATTGAGTGAACTTAACTGTACAGTACAGTAAGGCCCCACGTTGGAACTGGTGTTCTATGCAAGCTACCCTACCATGGTCAATGCGTTTCCTACGTGATCCTGCTCTTGTGCAGGATCCAGTTATTTTTTTTGTAATTGGGAATACAATTAATATTAATCAATAGAAATTTACTAATATAAATAAAATATTTATTTGTAGATTTAATTGGAATTATTTTAAAATTTCATTATTTAAACTTTTTTATATGCTGCGATTATTTATTTTCCCTATTTATTTGCTTTCTTTTATCTCAACTTTTTTTTTTATTTGAGACGTTAATTTTACTCTTATTGTTTTGATTTCATTTTACGTCATTTCAAATTACGGTTCTGAGTCGATGAAATGTATATGAATAAGAAAAAGGTAATAATTGTGTAGACTTTGGCTCACCTTGATACTCCAACGTTGAAAGCACTTCCAAATGTCGGGAGTGTCGAACAAAAATGTATGTAAACAAATGCAAGCGCAAAGCGACTTGCGGAAACTATTTTATCAGCAGATGCACCCACATCGTGTAATCTCCTGCCTAGCTGTAGCTAAGTTTTTCTCGGGCTGCCATAATCGGCCAATCCAGCTACTGCATAATGTACTAGATACTTGCAAGGGGGCTCTTATTAATTTGGAGCTTAATTTGGGAAGATGGGGTGGGCTTTGCTAATACCAGTACATAAGATTACTATAAGACTAATCAAAGAGTCCCTATTGAAACTAAATGTCCACTTGATCATGAAGAAGCAAAACTCAAAAAGAAAAAATTACATCAAAACTTTCGGGTTCATTGACCCCGAGGAGATAAACGTAATGATTGCATAATAGCAGTTGGGATGAAGATAACACAAGGAGCTGTTTTACAGGAACACTGTTTTATTACCCACCCTACCTTAGTCTTAAGAACTTTATTTTTTAGTTGTACTGCCACGTCGCCAATAACCAGATAACCAGATACCAGATTTTTACACCAAACACACAAAAACATAGAGAGTCTGAGTTCGCCGAGGCTCTTCAAAAAACCATATCTCAGCTACCAACCACTTAGCCAGTGCACCATCATACACCGCAGGAATTTGTGCACCCGGATTTAAACCTTAGTACCCACGTCTTCGTCAGAGTCTTCAAAAAACCATATCTCAGCTACCAACCACTTAGCCAGTGCACCATCATACACCGCAGGAATTTGTGCCCCCGGATTTAAACCTTAGTACCCACGTCTTCGTCAGAGTGGATCGAGTCAAAACCCCTCTAAAAGTCCTGTGTTTCCATCCATTTATTATATGTGCCACCTTATCTAGCCTTTGTTAAAGCTCTGTGGCGCTTGACCTCGGAGAAATGTTAGCCTGCGATAAATTTTGCCCTTCATTCACCTGACCAGCATCTATGCCAAGAAGCTGATCAAGTGAAGGACTTGAGTCTGTAGCCCTATGAAGTGGCTGTTTGGAACATTTTCTCTGTTAGCTGCGTTAGCAACTCGTTTTGCATACCTTTAACCGCATCTAATAATCCTTTTTAAATACTCACCCCCTCGTTCTTGTCTCTGTCGTTCTTTCTCCATCATTTCTGATCCCTGACATTCGCCTTCTGCTTGCGAACTGGTATGAAAAAACCGCTTTGCAGGTATGGCAAGTTTTTTTCTTCTTGTATTTTGTGCCATAAAGCTATCTGATCTTGCAATAGGTTCACCAGAAAAAACCGCTTTGCAGGTATGGCAAGTTTTTTGGCTCTTTAGATGTATGCTTATACACGCATACATCTAAGTGAAACCCGTGCCAACATTTTGTCTTGTATTGCATAAATTGCATAAAATACAAAAATGAGAGGATCCTACAGCTTCTTCGTTATCTGAGTGGTCTACGCCCACACCCAAGTTCTCAGGCTTAGCGCTCCCAGTAAAAATACAATTCGGAATATCTGAAGATATAAGATTATAAGCCAATAGATAATGTCGACACAAAAAATAAATATGATAAATATGATAACAAAAAAATTAACTCGATACCTACCCACATAGGAAATTATAGAAATGGAAATGAAAAGAAAGGTTTGTTTGTTTTGCTATTGAGTGAACTTAACTGTACAGTACAGTAAGGCCCCACGTTGGAACTGGTGTTCTATGCAAGCTACCCTACCATGGTCAATGCGTTTCCTACGTGATCCTGCTCTTGTGCAGGATCCAGTTATTTTTTTTGTTCGCGCGGTTCCCACTGCATACGTACAGCCCACCTCCCGTCCAACCGACCGAGGGACGCTGCCGCATAACGTACGGCTCGAATCGCGGGGATAGATCCGAGAACGTTTAGGAGAAGAGTAGGGGTAAGATATTACGAGGAAGAGTGTTGCATAGATAAGGCGTTTAGTATAAAGGATTTAAGATTGTTAGTGGAGCAAAGTGGCAAGGTGTGGTAGAGACCATTGTAGTCCGAACATAATACCCTGAACGGATCGTGTTGGGCATATGTCGAATTACAATGGCTAAGGAGTAGAGGCCGGAAGTTTCTAGTCCTTCTACTAGGAACGTTAAAATTTAAGCGTGTTAGTAAATGCTGACTGTCTACATTACCATATATAAGATTATATAGAAACATAACACCCAGCATCGTTCTACGATTTGTTAATGATGGTAAGTTGATTAATAAAAGTCTACTATGATAAGTGGGAAGGTGAAGATTTGCATCCCCTAAGGGCGAAAATCAGGAAGTTTTTTTGTACAGATTCTATGTGATCTCGGTGTACTCCATATTGAGGACTCCAGACACACGATCCATACTCAAGAATCGGACGAACCAATGATGTATATAACGTTTTTGTTATGTACGGGTCATTAAATTCTTTTGACCATCTTTTAATAAAGCCAAGCACACCCATAGCTTTATTAACCATGGTAGATATATGGTCGGTAAATTTAAGTTTCAAATCTAAAAGGACTCCCAGATCGTTAACCTGAGTTAATCGTTCTAAAGCGTTCCCATAGAGAAAGTACATAGCCTGGTGAGGACTAGTTCGATAAAAGGACATGAGTTTACATTTCGATCCATTAAGCTTTAGGTTATTTGCAAAACACCAATTTTGAAATTTATCCAAATCGGATTGAAGTCTAGATTGGGCACTAGTGAATTTATACTGAAGACAAAGCTTAACGTCATCAGCGTACATAAGTACGAGTGAATCAGTTAAGGCAAGGGGCAAGTCATTAATAAAAAGTGTAAAAAGTAAGGGTCCAAGATGGCTTCCTTGAGGCACCCCAGATGTGACGCGGACTAGACGCGAGGTAACATCTTTAAAGAAGACACGTTGGGTTCTTCCAGATAAGTAGCTCGAAATCCAGATAAGGAGGTCAGTTGGGAATCCCAAAAGACTGAGTTTACTTATAAGAAGCGAATGGTCGACAGAGTCAAATGCTTTACTGAAGTCAGTGTAAATGACATCTGTTTGTAAGCCATTCCGGAACCCATCCGTGATAAAAGATGTTAGCTCCAGTAAGTTGGTAGTGGTGGAGCGGCGCTTCATGAAGCCATGCTGGCATGGAGATATTATTGAACTACATAGGTGTTGCAAATGTGGAGTGATAAGTTTTTCAAAAAGCTTCGGAATTGCTGACAATTTAGAAATGCCCCTATAATTGGCAGCGTCGGATTTTTTCCCTTTTTTATGAAGAGGAATAATGTAAGATTCCTTCCACATAAGGGGAAAGATCGAAGTCTCCAGCGAAAGATTAAAGAGTTTAAGGAGCGGTTTGCACAGAGCCTCGGCGCAGTTCTTCAGAACACAGCCTGGTACTCCATCGGGGCCTGGCGAATACACGGGCTTGACTTTAAGAAGACCCAATAACACACCACTTTGATCAAAAGAAGGGCAAAATATAAGGTTGGCTGATTGGATATTATAAGTGTAAGGCTGACCTGTACTGGTGCTAGGTGAGTATGTTGTTTGAAAAAACTGTGCAAAGAGATCGGCCATTGCCTGATCAGTGTTCGCATATGAGTTCTCAAACATAAGCATAGGAGGAGAAGATACATGTTTGCGCTTAGTGTTTACAAAGTTATAAAACTGCTTCGGATCCTGAGTAAACTGAATCCGGCAGCGGCGTATATAACTCCTATAACATTCAGCGTTATGCACGGTGAAATTGGACCGAGCTACTAAGTATCTTGAATAACTAACTGTACAGCCAGATATTTTATGTTTATTTAAAAGTCTATTCATAACGATCTTTAAATTTCCTAGGTGCCTTGTATACCAAGGCGGATTAATTGAAACGGACGGATATTTCCATGGCACGCAAACGTCGAAAAATTTATTCAAAGTATAATAAAATTTAATTAAGGCAATGTTTACATCTTCACATGCCAGTAGATTGGACCAATCAAATTCCAAAATTAACTTATTTAATTTCATAAAGTCAGCCTTACGAAAGAAACGAACTTTATGAGATTTAAGTGTAGGCTTAAGGCCAATTACGTTATTGTTTTCTATTAAAACCTCAAGAGTGGGATGATATGGATCCTCTGGGTTGGAAAGTGGTAAAGTTCTGGAAAGAGTAATTCCATCAGGATCAGAAACGAAACACAAGTCCAGCAGCCGACCTAAAGAATTTCTAACGTGGTTAATTTGCCCGAGTGACATGTCGAACATGCCCGCCGGGAAGTCATGGTGCGAATTCAGCAATAAAGACGGTGAATTTTTAACATTGGACCACCTGAGTTCTGGGATATTGAAGTCACCCAGAGCTACTAGCTGGTCACCATCAGACAGACGATCAAAAACAAACCTAATACCGTCTAAATGTTGCCAGTATGTGGGCGGTTCGGACGAAGGGGGTACGTAGGAGCACGTAACGTATAATGATTTATCGGACAATATGATTTTAATGCAAAGAAATTCTATGTCACCAAACTCTTGTGATTTAATCTCTTCAGAAGCGAAATTGGAGTCTACAGAAATTAACACTCCTCCTCCCCTTCGCAGAGTTCTATCACGTCTAAAAGTGGTGTACTTACTTGGAAAAACTTCGGAGCTTAAGATCTCCGGCTTTAACCAAGTTTCTGTAAAGACTATAATGTGAGATGCAAAGAAAGAACTATCAGAATACAGTTTGGGAAGCTTACTTCGTAACCCTCTAGTATTCTGATAGGTAAGTGTTAGTGAAGGCATTAGTTTTTTGAAGCTGACGTGGAAGGTTGGTCAGTGGCTCTAACATGTGGGAGTTTCACTCCCACAGGTTTGGTCATTTTTTTCTTCACCGTACTTGGCTGATGTTCTTGGACGAAAATGTTCTCTGGCCAGAAACTGGCGGAACAAATCGTCTTGAACATCTGCGCGGGCACACGTATTTTGAAAGATGACGTATGCCTGGTGTAGTTATATTTAAATTTAGTTATATCTGCCACCTTTATGTCGGCTTTTGATTTGGCTTTGATGTAAGCCGAGAGATCAATCTCAGAAGTATCAGGGGCAAGCCGGGAAACAAATATGTGTTTCGATGGTGGGATCACCTGCAAGGGTTTTGGTGCCGCCGTAACGAGTATGGCAGCATCAGTTCGTACCGGGGGTCCGGAAGCTTGATTGCCCTGTTCGGTGACTTTTAAGGGGGTTTCAATTATTGGGTCTGGTGGTATCGCTTGAAGCGATGCCACAGAGGACATATCGGAAAATTGCTCGTTTATGCTGAGATATTCGGAAACCGAATTTTTCCCAGGTCCGGCCCTTGGGGTGGCCAGAGATATGAGCGGCTGCATAGTTGTCGGCTGAATAGGCTGAAGACTTTTCGCCACGGGCACATCACTAAAAGCAGATTTCTTACGCTTTGGAGACTCATTTAGTAGTTGAAGACTACTAAACTGTGTATCTAGCGCACAGAGTTGGTCGTTGATTTTACGAAAACCGCTAACCAGCTCTTTAAATCCACTTTTAGTCTGTCTCATGAACGATCTCATTTCGTCCTGAACAGCACGACAACCGTCACAGCAAAAGTGGAGACCAGACCTACGTGAGATGGCATCCGAAACTGAGGCCGTGAACCCGGCACACTTAGCGTGTAAAACGTTTTCACATAGCCAGCAGTGGATGGTAGGCTGGGATGAAGAGATTGTCTTATTACAAGACTTCAAACCACAGACAAGTTTAAATTCCATTATGAATATATTATTTTTATTATTGACGTACCGTGAACCACTGTGCCAAAGAGTCGAAAAAGGGAGAATAAAGAGGGCGATTAGTGAGAGTTAGTATAAGAGCAAAGAATATAGATAAGAATCTAGTGTGAGACAAAAGAAGCAACACCGTAAAGGATGAAGAAGCAGAGCAGTGCTATGTTTGGAAGAATATTAATAAATTTATTATTTTACCTCCAAATATATCACTGCACACGCGAAGCGAATCGGATGTTTGGGATGAAAAGAATCGGGTTTATGTAAATAAATAAAAATAAACACCGGATTGTTTATAATTATTATAATAAATAAAGATTTTTCAAAACGCAGTGCGCACAAAAAAAACACGTCCGTTCGCTTTAAGAAAAAGTGAGAAAGTGACAGCTACAGTTATTTTTTTTGTAATTGGGAATACAATTAATATTAATCAATAGAAATTTACTAATATAAATAAAATATTTATTTGTAGATTTAATTGGAATTATTTTAAAATTTCATTATTTAAACTTTTTTATATGCTGCGATTATTTATTTTCCCTATTTATTTGCTTTCTTTTATCTCAACTTTTTTTTTTATTTGAGACGTTAATTTTACTCTTATTGTTTTGATTTCATTTTACGTCATTTCAAATTACGGTTCTGAGTCGATGAAATGTATATGAATAAGAAAAAGGTAATAATTGTGTAGAATTTGGCTCACCTTGATACTCCAACGTTGAAAGCACTTCCAAATGTCGGGAGTGTCGAACAAAAATGTATGTAAACAAATGCAAGCGCAAAGCGACTTGCGGAAACTATTTTATCAGCAGATGCACCCACATCGTGTAATCTCCTGCCTAGCTGTAGCTAAGTTTTTCTCGGGCTGCCATAATCGGCCAATCCAGCTACTGCATAATGTACTAGATACTTGCAAGGGGGCTCTTATTAATTTGGAGCTTAATTTGGAAAGATGGGGTGGGCTTTGCTAATACCAGTACATAAGATTACTATAAGACTAATCAAAGAGTCCCTATTGAAACTAAATGTCCACTTGATCATGAAGAAGCAAAACTCAAAAAGAAAAAATTACATCAAAACTTTCGGGTTCATTGACCCCGAGGAGATAAACGTAATGATTGCATAATAGCAGTTGGGATGAAGATAACACAAGGAGATGTGCCGACACAGGTGTTAAACGTGGGACACTGTTTTATTACCCACCCTACCTTAGTCTTAAGAACTTTATTTTTTAGTTGTACTGCCACGTCGCCAATAACCAGATAACCAGATACCAGATTTTTACACCAAACACACAAAAACATAGAGAGTCTGAGTTCGCCGAGGCTCTTCAAAAAACCATATCTCAGCTACCAACCACTTAGCCAGTGCACCATCATACACCGCAGGAATTTGTGCACCCGGATTTAAACCTTAGTACCCACGTCTTCGTCAGAGTCTTCAAAAAACCATATCTCAGCTACCAACCACTTAGCCAGTGCACCATCATACACCGCAGGAATTTGTGCACCCGGATTTAAACCTTAGTACCCACGTCTTCGTCAGAGTGGATCGAGTCAAAACCCCTCTAAAAGCAAGTGCTAGCAAAGCACAACAAGTACTTTACGCTCAAAGGACATACAAAAGACAACAAGGTGTCTATCGACAGACTTAAACCCGCATACATCTTCCAAAACGAATCTCCCCCGACTCAAGAGAAAACGAAAGCGCCAACTGCCCAGCCAACCGAGCAGTTATCAAGATCAGGACGACGAGTCAGATTCCCAGCAAAGTATCTTTCCTAACAGGAACTCTAGGAGGGGGTACTGTGGCGACCCTAAGTGCTTACCTTAGCACAAACGAACTCGATATCTTATGAGAGTATCGATATCGCCCTCTCTAGAATCACAACTTTTTCTGCGCCTCACGACGTCGACAGCCTCATCCTCAGCTAGCAACGCTTTTATTATTTTTCATTAGTTTTAAGCAAATATATAGTGAATAAACGAACATTAAAATTCATTATATGCAAAATTTTGTATTTAGACATTACATTTTTCAAATATTAGATATTTAAATACATATTAAAAGTATGCTAAATATATGCAATAAATATGAAAAAATTATTCAAAAAATATGCAATTAAATTTCGTAATAAAAGGTATATCTACTTTTTAAATATTAATAAACCAGGAATGAAACATGTGGGTATCGTAACGTAAATATATAAAATTAGTGGTTTAAGTGATTTACGTGTTCACTTGTGGTTTTAAAAAAACGAGTTCAAGCTGATATTTAAGTAGCGTAACGAAAAATAAATATTAATTACCCCCTGAACCCATAATAGCCAGATGGGGTGCGTGGTTAAAAGCGTTATCATATTATGCAAATAACATGGAAGGAATTGCAGAGGTTCTTAATATACTAAACACAGAAGAAGCTGAATCCATAGAGCATGCAAAAGATCTCATGAAAAATCCTCAACTACATCGGGATTTTATGTTTATAAAATCGAATTTTAATAGAATTGCCGAAATAATAACATCCTTGGAAACGAGGGGCCTTCCATTGTCTAGAGCAATGGAATTGTTTGAAAATGAAATTTGGAAAATCAGATTATTTTGTCCAAAATAGAAACTGTACCAAGAGCCATCTTTCTAACTTAAAAAACACCAAAGTTATGGCATTTCCGATCAATCAGTTATGTGGAAGCTATAGGATATAGTCGACCGATCCCCGCCGTTCCGACTTATATACTACCTGCAAGGAAAAGAAGGATGTGTGCAAAGTTTTAACTCGATAGCTTTAAAACTGAGAGACTAGTTTGCGTAGAAACCGACAGACAGACGGATCGACTCAGGAAATGATCTTGATCGAGAAAATATACACTTTATAGGGTCGGAGATGTCTTCTTCACTGCGTTGCACACTTTTGACAAAAATTATAATACCCTCTGCAAGGGTATAGTAACTATTAATAATAATTAATCAAATATTAATCTATTGCGTCTCTATGAATAGCTTTTACTAAATATTTTTTTTCAATAATCATATATTTTTTTATATCCTTTGCATGTATTTAGCATATTTTGCATATATTTTGCATATTTTCATATAGTTTGCATATTCTGCATATGTTTTGCATATTTTTTGCATATGCATTTTATGCAAATATGCACAAAAAAAATATGCCGATCTTTTTTAACTATATATTCATTGAAATGAATTTTGGTGTTTTCAGAATTCAAATAACTTAAACCATTAAAAATATGCAAATATGCAAATTCCGAGGTCTAATTATAACTGTAACGAATAGTTGCAGTGCTGAGGTGGCATCGTTGCTGATATCGGATGAGAGAAAGGGTTTCACGCGTTGTCCGGCCAGATCTCGTCGGCTAAGGGGCGGGTTCTGAAACACCCATTTCTCTCTCCTTGATGCTGCCTCGGAAATAATAAATTATTTCAACCTTGATGCGTGCGCGACCTCACGAACCGCGTAGGTCACAAATGAGCTTCTCAGAACTGTAGATACAAGGATCCCTTGGGAATCCTTGAGAAATTCCATGGGAAAGGCTGGCGGCAGGGCGGTGGCAAATTAAACGAGGCGAATTATATTTTCTCACTCCATTATGATTTCCATATTTATTCCTTAAAGAAAGTCCTTGTATCTCAAATTAACATTTTTTTCCTAGCTTCCTAAATATCCTAATAATTCAATATATATTCTTTCTTACTACGTTTAACGGTAACTTATCACTAAAGATTTATGAACTTAATATATATTTAATTTGACAGGGTATGCGGAAGCGCGCTCAATCTCATCATTCAAAATTTTAATAAATAAAAAAACTCTACTGCTAAGTCCGCGTACCGAAGTGGGCCATATTCGATTTTCATTCTCATTTCTATTCAAGGCTATATTGACTATCTAACTGGTGAAGCCTCTTGGGCCGGGATTCGGAAAACGTGATCACCGCATCACCTCAGCTAGCTTGGCATGGGTTAAAGATTACTCACATTTTTTACATCCGCGACGAGCCGTTGAAGCGCTTCCCCTGCTCGAGGCTGGAAAAGAAAATAAACATATCGGGAGGACTCTCGCCTATCCCGTCAACAAAATCAGCGCAAAACCTTCGCCAGCAGCAGTGTTGCCGCTACTTCAGCTCTAGTCGAGCTCCTAGCTCCAAACTTCTCGACGTCCCTTCTAGCTCCAAACTAGTCGACGTCCCTTCTAGCTCCAAACTAGTCGACGTCCCTTCTTCGCCCCGCCGCACGGGCGGCCGAATGGTGAGATTCGCTCCGCTTCTGAGACTCGCTTTGCTTCTTCTGGCCAAACGGCACAATTCTCTGCTTCCTCCGCGCGCGCGTCGCTCAAATCCCGCTTCGTTGCCACTAAGGATCTAACTTGTACGCCAAGACCCTTGACTTAATGAATCGAAAACATCTACGTTAGGCTCACGTGACCATGACCTAAACTCATGACTCACCTTGCTTCTGCGATCCGCGACCTGCCTTAACTTAACTTCGCGTACGCCGGCAAACGGCCGCTGGTGGCCTTTTGATTAACGCCGGTCCTGCGCCAGTTCCTCAAACGCGATGATCCCCCAGCGGGTAAACGTTCGCTATAGCACTTTTTCAATTTCTAGTTGCCTTTAACTAATCGCCCGATCTTTCACACCCAGTGGTTAAAAAGCCAAAAAAAGCTAAATCACGGTTTTCTAACCTACGCTTTAAGCTTGTTGCCAGATCGTCTGTGTTCTGACACAGACGAATGAAATGCTAAATAGGGTTCTACTATGCAATAGGGCTGCCACGCAGGCTGTTTTTTCATTCTTAAGAGGAGTTATAGACTTTTGCATTCCTGCTGGACGGTTATTTATTCCAACACATGAAATAATGCAAAAAAAAATTTTGTAGGGAAACCTATACTTTGATAGGTAAAATAAAGTTTGGAGATGAAAAAGATGAGGAGAGGATTGGGAATTGTAAAGTCGGGAATCTCTACTATAGACGTCGTTTCTTGCTATAGTCGTCCTTAGTTATCTTTCCGTGTGAATGCTTGTTGAAGTACTATAAGGGACACTGCTCTAAATTTTGGCACGATGCCTCCTGCAAATAAAACACAGGCCCCGTTTGTTTCAAATTTATGTTTCAATAATGTCATATCTGTAGCACCAGTTAAAAAAGTATATTGAAAAAGTTTGTAGAACCTTGTTTACCTGCTGTAATGGTACCCACAGTTTTCAGATATAAACATCATGAAGAGGCTCACCTCGATAAACCAAGTTATCCACAAGCTTTAAGTCGGGAAAATTCGCACTGTTGGCCCTGACAATGTCGACCAGGCTTAAAAACTCTGGGCCTTGAAATTTTTCGGATTCGACATCCACCAGTAAACCATGCGAAGCGACAATACTCGCCAATTCGTCTTCGTTAACCATTGACAGAGCATCTGGAACAACGTTAAGTGATCCTCGCCAATGCTCAATTTTAAATTTAAATCCCTGAAGTTTAAGGGCCCATCTCCCTAAACGGGAAGTGAGATCCGGTTGACTCATAAACCACTTTAGCGAGGCATGGTCGGTAATTAATGTGAAGGCCTTTTAAAAGGCCGAAATTTTTCGGATGCTCATCCTTTCCTGCTGTCGAAGCAAAGTCTGACCTTTCCAGGTTTTTGCTCCAGAACCACTGGAGAGGACCAAGCGCTGTCTGATTCTTCTACAACCCCCAGTTGCAGCATTCGATCGACTTCATTATATTACAGCTTTTCAACAGCTGGCGATACGGGGAAATGCCGTTGCTTTATGAGCTTGGCTTCTCCCACATTGATGTAGTGCGACAAAAGACTTGTTTTGCCCAACCCAGCGGATGCAAATGATGGAAACTGATCCACTACTTTTTGCAAGGTTTCCTTTTGGTCCTGTGCTTAATTTGTGCTCCATAAGCCCCTTGACATTCCGATCTAGGATTTTTACGATTGTGTATGGACGATCGTCGCCATTATTGCTGCGAAGCGGACACAAATCCGCAATACAAAACTTTTTCAACTATTTGTATTTCATGATTTATTTTTAGCATCAAAGCAGGCCTGTTTTTTTTGGCTCTTTTTGCATGCCGGCTTATAAGTGTTGCGAGTCCCACATCCGTAATAAAACACTTAGCGAGGAGCTGTGCAATCCTGGTATCTGTAGCCCTCCTTCCTACAGTTCGAGCATATCAATGCCATTCCTTCGATGGCCCCCTCTTCGTCTTCAAAGAATTCCGATTCGGACTCTCTATGCTGATCTTGAAGAAGTTCTGAGACATGGCTTTTAAATGGAGTATCTGATCTCGTTTTTATATACCTTGTCTCGTTTTACTTCCTCTACTCCGTTGGGATTTTTAAAATTTCGTGTCTGATCTCAGCTTGCAAATTTCGCCGCAAAATCTTTATTAAAGATTTCTTAGACCGGCAGTCTAAGCTATCCGTTAATTGAACCACGGCGTCATAAAACGTGTCGAAACTCTCTCTTTATTTCTGTTTGCGATCTCTAATTAATTCTCGTATATCAACATCCGTTCTAGTATCCCTGAATTGACGACGAAGTGGCGCACAAAATTCTGTCCACTTTACACTTTTATATCGCCAGTAAAAGTCGATAGCTTTACCCTCAAACAAAGTACTTTCGTTGCCACACATAATATGGAACTTTGAATCGAGTGTTTGACCGGTTAAAGCGTGTACCCTATAAAATATATTATCTACACTTATGCCTCCTGTGTCTCCTGTGTTTCCATCCATTTATTATATGTGCCACCTTATCTAGCCTTTGTTAAAGCTCTGTGGCGCTTGACCTCGGAGAAATGTTAGCCTGCGATAAATTTTGCCCTTCATTCACCTGACCAGCATCTATGCCAAGAAGCTGATCAAGTGAAGGACTTGAGTCTGTAGCCCTATGAAGTGGCTGTTTGGGACATTTTCTCTGTTAGCTGCGTTAGCAACTCGTTTTGCATACCTTTAACCGCATCTAATAATCCTTTTTAAATACTCACCCCCTCGTTCTTGTCTCTGTCGTTCTTTCTCCATCATTTCTGATCCCTGACATTCGCCTTCTGCTTGCGAACTGGTATGAAAAAACCGCTTTGCAGGTATGGCAAGTTTTTTTCTTCTTGTATTTTGTGCGATAAAGCTATCTGATCTTGCAATAGGTTCACCAGAAAAAACCGCTTTGCAGGTATGGCAAGTTTTTTGGCTCTTTAGATGTATGCTTATACACGCATACATCTAAGTGAAACCCGTGCCAACAATTTGTCTTGTATTGCATAAATTGCATAAAATACAAAAATGAGAGGATCCTACAGCTTCTTCGTTATCTGAGTGGTCTACACCCACACCCAAGTTCTCAGGCTTAGCGCTCCCAGTAAAAAAACAATTCGGAATATCTGAAGATATAAGATTATAAGCCAATATATAATGTCGACAAAAAAAATAAATATGATAAATATGATAACAAAAAAATTAACTCGATACCTACCCACATAGGAAATTATAGAAATGGAAATGAAAAGAAAGGTTTGTTTGTTTTGCTATTGAGTGAACTTAACTGTACAGTACAGTAAGGCCCCACGTTGGAACTGGTGTTCTATGCAAGCTACCCTACCATGGTCAATGCGTTTCCTACGTGATCCTGCTCTTGTGCAGGATCCAGTTATTTTTTTTGTAATTGGGAATACAATTAATATTAATCAATAGAAATTTACTAATATAAATAAAATATTTATTTGTAGATTTAATTGGAATTATTTTAAAATTTCATTATTTAAACTTTTTTATATGCTGCGATTATTTATTTTCCCTATTTATTTGCTTTCTTTTATCTCAACTTTTTTTTTTATTTGAGACGTTAATTTTACTCTTATTGTTTTGATTTCATTTTACGTCATTTCAAATTACGGTTCTGAGTCGATGAAATGTATATGAATAAGAAAAAGGTAATAATTGTGTAGACTTTGGCTCACCTTGATACTCCAACGTTGAAAGCACTTCCAAATGTCGGGAGTGTCGAACAAAAATGTATGTAAACAAATGCAAGCGCAAAGCGACTTGCGAAAACTATTTTATCAGCAGATGCACCCACATCGTGTAATCTCCTGCCTAGCTGTAGCTAAGTTTTTCTCGGGCTGCCATAATCGGCCAATCCAGCTACTGCATAATGTACTAGATACTTGCAAGGGGACTCTTATTAATTTGGAGCTTCATTTGGGAAGATGGGGTGGGCTTTGCTAATACCAGTACATAAGATTACTATAAGACTAATCAAAGAGTCCCTATTGAAACTAAATGTCCACTTGATCATGAAGAAGCAAAACTCAAAAAGAAAAAATTACATCAAAACTTTCGGGTTCATTGACCCCGAGGAGATAAACGTAATGATTGCATAATAGCAGTTGGGATGAAGATAACACAAGGAGCTGTGCCGACACAGGTGTTAAACGTGGGACACTGTTTTATTACCCACCCTACCTTAGTCTTAAGAACTTTATTTTTTAGTTGTACTGCCACGTCGCCAATAACCAGATAACCAGATACCAGATTTTTACACCAAACACACAAAAACATAGAGAGTCTGAGTTCGCCGAGGCTCTTCAAAAAACCATATCTCAGCTACCAACCACTTAGCCAGTGCACCATCATACACCGCAGGAATTTGTGCACCCGGATTTAAACCTTAGTACCCACGTCTTCGCCAGAGTGGATCGAGTCAAAACCCCTCTAAAAGCAAGTGCTAGCAAAGCACAACAAGTACTTTACGCTCAAAGGACATACAAAAGACAACAAGGTGTCTATCGACAGACTTAAACCCGCATACATCTTCCAAAACGAATCTCCCCCGACTCAAGAGAAAACGAAAGCGCCAACTGCCCAGCCAACCGAGCAGTTATCAAGATCAGGACGACGAGTCAGATTCCCAGCAAAGTATCTTTCCTAACAGGAACTCTAGGAGGGGGTACTGTGGCGACCCTAAGTGCTTACCTTAGCACAAACGAACTCGATATCTTATGAGAGTATCGATATCGCCCTCTCTAGAATCACAACTTTTTCTGCGCCTCACGACGTCGACAGCCTCATCCTCAGCTAGCAACGCTTTTATTATTTTTCATTAGTTTTAAGCAAATGTATAGTGAATAAACGAACATTAAAATTCATTATATGCAAAATTTTGTATTTAGACATTACATTTTTCAAATATTAGATATTTAAATACATATTAAAAGTATGCTAAATATATGCAATAAATATGAAAAAATTATTCAAAAAATATGCAATTAAATTTCGTAATAAAAGGTATATCTACTTTTTAAATATTAATAAACCAGGAATGAAACATGTGGGTATCGTAACGTAAATATATAAAATTAGTGGTTTAAGTGATTTACGTGTTCACTTGTGGTTTTAAAAAAACGAGTTCAAGCTGATATTTAAGTAGCGTAACGAAAAATAAATATTAATTACCCCCTGAACCCATAATAGCCAGATGGGGTGCGTGGTTAAAAGCGTTATCATATTATGCAAATAACATGGAAGGAATTGCAGAGGTTCTTAATATACTAAACACAGAAGAAGCTGAATCCATAGAGCATGCAAAAGATCTCATGAAAAATCCTCAACTATATCGGGATTTTATGTTTATAAAATCGAATTTTAATAGAATTGCCGAAATAATAACATCCTTGGAAACGAGGGGCCTTCCATTGTCTAGAGCAATGGAATTGTTTGAAAATGAAATTTGGAAAATCAGATTATTTTGTCCAAAATAGAAACTGTACCAAGAGCCATCTTTCTAACTTAAAAAACACCAAAGTTATGGCATTTCCGATCAATCAGTTATGTGGAAGCTATAGGATATAGTCGACCGATCCCCGCCGTTCCGACTTATATACTACCTGCAAGGAAAAGAAGGATGTGTGCAAAGTTTTAACTCGATAGCTTTAAAACTGAGAGACTAGTTTGCGTAGAAACCGACAGACAGACGGATCGACTCAGGAAATGATCTTAATCGAGAAAATATACACTTTATAGGGTCGGAGATGTCTTCTTCACTGCGTTGCACACTTTTGACAAAAATTATAATACCCTCTGCAAGGGTATAGTAACTATTAATAATAATTAATCAAATATTAATCTATTGCGTCTCTATGAATAGCTTTTACTAAATATTTTTTTTCAATAATCATATATTTTTTTATATCCTTTGCATGTATTTAGCATATATTTTGCATATTTTCATATAGTTTGCATATTCTGCATATGTTTTGCATATTTTTTGCATATGCATTTTATGCAAATATGCACAAAAAAAATATGCCGATCTTTTTTCTCTATATATTTATTGAAATGAATTTTGGTGTTTTCAGAATTCAAATAACTTAAACCATTAAAAATATGCAAATATGCAAATTCCGAGGTCTAATTATAACTGTAACGAATAGTTGCAGTGCTGAGGTGGCATCGTTGCTGATATCGGATGAGAGAAAGGGTTTCACGCGTTGTCCGGCCAGATCTCGTCGGCTAAGGGGCGGGTTCTGAAACACCCATTTCTCTCTCCTTGATGCTGCCTCGGAAATAATAAATTATTTCAACCTTGATGCGTGCGCGACCTCACGAACCGCGTAGGTCACAAATGAGCTTCTCAGAACTGTAGATACAAGGATCCCTTGGGAATCCTTGAGAAAGTCCATGGGAAAGGCTGGCGGCAGGGCGGTGGCAAATTAAACGAGGCGAATTATATTTTCTCACTCCATTATGATTTCCATATTTATTCCTTAAAGAAAGTCCTTGTATCTCAAATTAACATTTTTTTTCCTAGCTTCCTAAATATCCTAATAATTCAATATATATTCTTTCTTACTACGTTTAACGGTAACTTATCACTAAAGATTTATGAACTTAATATATATTTAATTTGACAGGGTATGCGGAAGCGCGCTCAATCTCATCATTCAAAATTTTAATAAATAAAAAAACTCTACTGCTAAGTCCGCGTACCGAAGTGGGCCATATTCGATTTTCATTCTTATTTCTATTCAAGGCTATATTGACTATCTAACTGGTGAAGCCTCTTGGGCCGGGATTCGGAAAACGTGATCACCGCATCACCTCAGCTAGCTTGGCATGGGTTAAAGATTACTCACATTTTTTACATCCGCGACGAGCCGTTGAAGCGCTTCCCCTGCTCGAGGCTGGAAAAGAAAATAAACATATCGGGAGGACTCTCGCCTATCCCGTCAACAAAATCAGCGCAAAACCTTCGCCAGCAGCAGTGTTGCCGCTACTTCAGCTCTAGTCGAGCTCCTAGCTCCAAACTTCTCGACGTCCCTTCTAGCTCCAAACTAGTCGACGTCCCTTCTCCGCCCCGCCGCACGGGCGGCCGAATGGTGAGATTCGCTCCGCTTCTGAGACTCGCTTTGCTTCTTCTGGCCGAACGGCACAATTCTCTGCTTCCTCCGCGCGCGCCGCTCAAATCCCACTTCGTTGCCACTAAGGATCTAACTTGTACGCCAAGACCCTTGACTTAATGAATCGAAAACATCTACGTTAGGCTCACGCGACCATGACCTAAACTCATGACTCACCTCGCTTCTGCGATCCGCGACCTGCCTTAACTTAACTTCGCGTACGCCGGCAAACGGCCGCTGGTGGCCTTTTGATTAACGCCGGTCCTGCGCCAGTTCCTCAAACGCGATGATCCCCCAGCGGGTAAACGTTCGCCATAGCACTTTTTCAATTTCTAGTTGCCTTTCACTAATCGCCCGATCTTTCACACTCAGTGGTTAAAAAGCCAAAAAAAGCTAAATCACGGTTTTCTAACCTACGCTTTAAGCTTGTTGCCAGATCGTCTGTGTTCTGACACAGACGAATGAAATGCTAAATAGGGTTCTACTATGCAATAGGGCTGCCACGCAGGCTGTTTTTTCATTCTTAAGAGGAGTTATAGACTTTTGCATTCCTGCTGGACGGTTATTTATTCCAACACATAAAATAATGCAAAAAAAAATTTTGTAGGGAAACCTATACTTTGATAGGTAAAATAAAGTTTGGAGATGAAAAAGATGAGGACTGGGAATTGTAAAGTCGGGAATCTCTACTATAGACGTCGTTTCTTGCTATAGTCGTCCTTAGTTATCTTTCCGTGTGAATGCTTGTTGAAGTACTATAAGGGACACTGCTCTAAATTTTGGCACGATGCCTCCTGCAAATAAAACACAGGCCCCGTTTGTTTCAAATTTATGTTTCAATAATGTCATATCTGTAGCACCAGTTAAAAAAGTATATTGCAAAAGTTTAAATGCCAAACTATTTCAATGTCTAATTTATAACGACAGAACAAAATTCAGTCAAATCGGACCATCTTTAGAGGGATTATAGACTTTTCATTCTTTAGAGGAGTTATAGACTTTTTATTTTGCATTTCCCCTGGATTGTTATTTATTCCAACACATAAAATTATGCAACAAAAAATTTTCGGGAATCTCGACTATAGCCGTCCTGTCTAGTTATTGCCTGTGAGGGTGAGTTTCACGAACAGGATTTAAGACAAAAAATCGCAGTTCCGTCCCATTGCCCAGATTGCTGTGGTCTCCAAAAATGGATGCTTGCCTTTATTTTATTATACCTTTTTTTCCAATACAAATAATTAAACCGGTTAAAGCTCCCTGGAATAAGCATATTCAAGTAGGTTTGGTTTAGGCAGCAAAGATAAGCCCAGCTCCACTTTCGACACATACTTGGACTCTCGCGGATGGTTAATTAAGACCAACAATTTTTACTTGACTGTTCGATAATCACGTGGAATTATGTAAGACAGAACTCTCACTTTACACACCCCTAGATGAAAATGGGGTGTCTTTAGCCCACCCTACCATGGGTGCGTTTCCTACGCAATCCTGCGTATCCTAGCAATCAGGCCCCTTTGTATCTAAAAGCCTACGACGGCTCTTGGGTCAGCATGCAGTTAAAACAGGGTATTTTACTCAGTCATTATAATATTTACGTATTAACTAAATATTTTGCCGAGCAAAAATTTTTTTTTTCATACAACTCATTTAAAGACTTAAATATAATAGGATAAAACATAATTATATCATATGTATTTAGGTAGGGGTTATTAAGCATTTTCGGGATTCAATAACATTAATATTAATCAATAGAAATTTCGAAATATAAATATAATGTTGAATTGTAGTATTTAAAAAAAAATTATTTTAAAAATTTCCTTACTTCCTTACTAAATTTTCAAACTTTATTATGTGCTACGATTATTTATTTTCCCTATTCATTTTCTTAAATAAAATTATTTTAAAAATTTCCTTTCTTCCTTACTAAGTTTTCAAACTTTATTATGTGCTACGATTATTTATTTTCCCTATTCATTTTCTTTTTTTTTATTTCAATTTAATTTTTTTTTTTAATTTGAGACGTTAATTTTATTCTTATTGTTTTGATTTAATTTTTCTCTATTTTAAATTAAGGTTCTGAGTCGATGATATGTATATGTCGGGAAATGTTGGTCGTTTTTCTCAGTCATTTTGTATTTTGCACACGCAGCGAGTCGCAATGATATTCTTCCTTATGACCTTTCACTTCCGATGGCTGTTCTCGATTGCCTTCCCATTCCACTTCCTTCCTTCCATCATTGCGCCACGCTCAGCAGGGCTTTACTCTCTTTCCCTACCGCGCTCTTATTCTAATAAGCTTCTCTCTCTTTCTTTTCAATGCTCATTTATTTCCTTTTGGACCATACACTTAACTTATAATTAATCAGTAAATATTATTTGAATTAAATCTATCTTATCTCCGACACGGCCTTCCTGACTAAAACACGTCCCCGTGTTGCTTTGCATAGTACAAGATTTATCAGAACACATCATTGTCAATATTTTATATTGCTTAGCTTATCGCTATGATTACAAAGCTTACTTATACTTCAAAACAAAATCAATTGCACTTCTTGTGCCTTCAAGCGTTAGTTTGACGGGATAACACTTCTCAAATTCTCTAGAGTACAAGCTCTCTTCCGTACAAACCCAACCACTTGGATATCCATCAGAGATAAGCTTAGCAGGATAACTTTCTTTTCTTTCACATATCTTAGAGTACACGCTCTCTTCCGCTCAAGCTCAATCATCTGTTTACCAATTCACTTATCATCAAATCATAATTTTAGCAGGCTTCTCTTATACAAATCAGAGTACTACGCTCTCTTCTGCATAAAATTTCTCCCTCGCACCCCTCTTGGGTCACAGATCTCTTGCTTGCACGCACTACTTTTTGCCGTCGTCAAGCTCTTCTTCAAATTCCAAGGTCTCTCGATCTTTAGGCACACTACGCACACTATCATGCGGGTATTTATACACCCTTCTAGTTGTCAATGATTTTAACAAATATCGGTCACCATCTAGCAATTGTACAATTTCGAATGGTCCCTTAAACTTTGGATCCAACTTCGTTTGGTGCCGCTCTTCGCTTTTCAGCAATACATGATCGCCAATTTTATGCCTTACTACCTGAGCATGCTTTTTATTTACTCTTGCCTTATCATACTGAGCATTCTTACTTATGCCTTCCTTAGCTTCCTTCCTAGCCTTATTCGGTTCTACACGCTCTTCCTCATTTACAGTGAGCATTCCCATGTTCGCTCACTTGTCTCTACAGCCGTTAGCATGCCCTTTAGCACACTCATAACGCGCTCCACCTGGCCATTTGCCCTACTGGCACCCGTTGCTACTACATGAAGGTCAATTTTGTTATTGGAACAGAATTTTCGAAATTCGCTACTCGTGGAGCATCTACCTTGGTACGCTATAATTCTGTTAGGAACACCAAATACTGATATCGCAGACTTTACTGACTGCATGCAGTTCACCGTGTCCAAGTTCCACGTGTGATACAGGTAAACAAATTTGGTGAAGGCATCAATTTGAACTATTACGTATTCCTTCTCGTCCTTTTTTCCGCTTAATTTCCCACTAATATCAATGTGCACCGTATGCCATGGTATCTCTACTTTGGGAATGGGATGTAACTCCGATTGTATTTTACCTGACACCGATTTTGACAATTTACATTTCATACAATTTTCTACAAATCTTCGCACGTATTTTGAAATTCCATCAAACCAATATTGCTCGTAAATCTTATCTAGGGTTTTTTGCCACCCCAAGTGCATTACAGCTTCGTGAACATGATTAACCACCGACCACCTGAATGCCCTGGGTACGACTGGCAAGCATCGTGTCTTCCCATTTCTTTGAATTTTACGATGCAGCAACCTATTCCTGATTTCATAAGAATTAGCTGTTTCTTTTTGCATTTCATCACTATTTAACTCGGTCATGATTTGCGATATGTCTTGATCACGCTTCTGTTCGGATATAAGCCAGTTGTGGGTTATAGTTGCCAAGTCAACTCGTACCTCCACTACCTTACTCAAACTTTCCTGCTCTACTATGGTGACGGGATTCCTAGACAAGCAGTCAACGTGAGCCATTTGGCTCGCTTTTTTATATTTCACCTGGAATTCGTATGACTGCAGAAATGACCACCAACGATGAACTCGCGGCGTCAATGCCGCTTTCTTTTGACTTGCACTAACAGAATTACAGTCCGTATATACTGTGAACTTTCTGCCGCTTAAATAATGTCGGAAATTTCTAATCGCATTGTACACCGCCAATGTCTCGAGTTCATACGAATGATATTTTGACTCGGATATTGTGGTGCATTTACTGTAATACTCAACTACACGGTGCTGACCATCTACCATGTGCAATAGCATAGCGCCATACCCATTGGCGATAGCATCCGTATGCAGCTCTATTGGTAAATTTGGATCGAATATGATCAAAACGGGATCACTAGTTAGCACCTTAATAATTTTTTTTCGAATTTCCTCATGCTTTTCGCTCCACTCAAATTCGTTTATTTTTGATGTTAGCAGATAAAGAGGCTTCATTACTTCTGAGAAATGTGGGACAAATTTCCTAAAGTAAGATGCTAAATGTTGGAAAAACCAAAAGTCACACTGATTCACATACACATTGTGTGTGTGGGAAGGGGAAGAGCAATGTTGATCTCAGGGAGAGCCAAATCTCTCTCTCTCTAATTGTTCTTTCTCCTTTATGCTTTTTGAACGTTTTTGTATTCTTTTTGTATGCATATGCGTACGCTTACTTACTTCCTTAACGACAGCGAGAGCGTGCAGACGTAAAATAAATTGACTAAAATAACAATCAAAGTGTTTTTACTATTTGGACAATTTGGCTGGTGTAAGGAAGTTATATTAACTCTGTTAATATAAACTTAACAAATCTCATAGGTTATGGGCCCAGTCACAATTTGCAACTAAGCGCTATAGTGGAATACTTTGATTGTTAACGAATAATAAAAGTGATATACATATAAAAATAAAAGTGAACAACGTACATATACATATACATACATATGTATAACGACGCGCCACGTTGGCGTACATTTTTTTTTTGCTTTCAGTGTGAGTGCAGACTAGCAACAAAAAATTCTAAGAAGCGCATAACAATCGAACAGAAGAACAGTTATTCTCGTATGATGGAAAAAGGAAAGAGAAACATAACACCTTTTAACGGGGAAAAATATTCCATATGGAAATTTAGAGTCAGGGCTTTGTTGGAGGAAAACGATTTACTAAAAGTAATTGACGAGATACCAAGTGGTGATAGAAGTGACGAAGTGAAGCGAGCAGAGAGAAATGCAAAGAGTCTCATAATTGAATATTTGAGTGACTCTTTTTTAGTGTTTGCTAACAACGGGAACTCGGCTAAGGAGATTTTTGAGAATTTAGATAATATTTACGAGCGTAAAAGCCTGGCATCTCAACTTTCATTACGCAAACAACTATTGGCTTTAAAATTGAAAGGTGATTCTCCGCTAGTTAACCATTTTCGATTATTTGATGATTTGGTTACTGAGTTAGTTGCGGCGGGAGCCAAAATAGATGAAATGGACAAAGTGTCTCATTTGCTTTTAACACTCCCAACTAGCTATGATGGGGTAACAACAGCGATAGAAACTCTCTCTGAGCAAAGTTTAACACTAGCTTTCGTAAAGACTCGGCTCCTTGATCATGAAATCAAATTAAAAGGAGTTAGTAAGGACACAAGTGCAAAAGTGTTGCAGGCTATAGGCAATCGAGAGCCTAGGAATAGCACATACAAAAACAAAAAAACAAAATTTGTGAAGAAACAATTCCAGAAGAAGTTAATCCCTAAGCTAAAGTGTTTTCATTGCGGCAAATTAGGCCACATGAAAAAGGACTGTTTCTTCTTAAAAAGGCAGGCAGGGGGCAACCAGAATATTCATGTCCAAAGTAATGTCAGAGAGACACAAGCCCAGATGGCAACAGCAACGCAGCCAGAACGCTCGTTTGCATTCATGACGAACGTAGCTGTTAGAGAGAGACAGACTCAGATGGCAACCGCGCAGCCGGACTGTGTTTTTGCTTTTATGATGAAATTAGCTAATTCCAGTGAACAGACAGATGGCGTAGATTTCATATTAGATTCAGGGGCGTCAGATCACATAGTAAACGACATAACTTTATTTTCTGAGTACGAGAATGTAAACCCAAGTGTGGCGATTGAGATTGCAAAGCGTGGAGAATTTGTGTATGCTACTGCGAAAGGACTAGTTAGTCTTAACAATTCCGGAAACAACATTGCATTAAAAAATGTGCTATATTGCAAGGAAATCCCGCACAATTTACTATCCGTGAAGAAGATGCTAGACGCTGGAATGTCCGTCCAATTTAATCCGGATGGTATAAAAATAATCAAAGATGGTAACTTGGCATTTGAAGGTTTTTGTAAGTATAATGTACCGACTGTGAAATTTTATTTAAATAGTAAAGTATATACATCCAAAAGTTTAAATGATGCAGAGTATCGCTTGTGGCATGAAAGGTTAGGACATATTAGTGTAGGAAAATTCTTAGAAATTAAACGAAATAGCTTGTTTGAAGATGTTGAACTTATAAAAAACGTACAGCTAAACAAAAATGAAATATGTGAGGCGTGTATTAACGGAAAGCAATCTAGGCTAAAATTTGAGAAATTTAAAAACAAAGAAAATATTGACCGCCCATTGTTCGTAGTTCATTCTGACGTTTGTGGTCCAATTACGCCCTCAACTATTGATAATAAAAACTACTATGTAGTTTTTGTTGATCAGTTTACACATTACTGTGTGACATACTTAATAACTTATAAATCAGACGTGTTTTTTGTATTCAAAGACTTTGTGGCAAAAGGTGAGGCTCATTTCAACTTAAAATTGGTAAATCTATATATTGATAATGGCAGG
Organism: Drosophila ananassae; assembly: GCF_017639315.1. NCBI lineage: Eukaryota > Metazoa > Arthropoda > Insecta > Diptera > Drosophilidae > Drosophila > Drosophila ananassae. Next base: position 99,189 of record NW_025319082.1, on the reverse strand, counting down.
GAATACCTCTCAAATGAAATGCGTGATTTTTGTGTAGAAAAAGGTATCAGCTATCATTTAACGGTTCCTCATACCCCACAATTAAATGGTGTTGCAGAACGGATGATTAGAACAATCACCGAAAAAGCTCGCTCTATGATTAACTGTACTAAACTTAATAAAAGTTTTTGGGGTGAAGCCGTTTTAACAGCAACTTATTTAGTTAATAGGTCCCCAAGTAGAGCTTTGGAAAATATAAGAAAAACACCATATGAGATGTGGCATAAAAAGAAGCCAATATTAAAATATTTGAAAGTATTTGGATCAACTGTATACGCACTAAATAAAGTGCGTAAGCGAAAATTTGATGAGAAATCTATTAAGACTTTACTCGTCGGGTATGAACCAAATGGCTATAAATTGTGGAATGAGGAATCAAGAAAATTCATGATAGCTAGAGATGTAGTGGTGGACGAAAAAGGCATAAAATCGATGACTTTAAATGAAAATGACTCTGTGGTAAAACATAATGATGTTAGCAGAAGTCATGATTCTCCAATTGAAGAGAATGAAGAGTTAGATTTTCCATCACAGGAAATGAATCAATCAATGGATTCAAAGTTTGGTGAAAACTCAAATGAAAATTCCACTTGTCTCAAGAATACCGATCCAGAAGTTGAAACTGGTGATAATATACAAGAAAATGAAAATCAACAAGTCAGACGCAGTGAGAGAAATAAAGATAAACCAAAATTATCATATAGATTTTTAGAAAAATGTCTTATGAATACCCAAATATGTTTAAGTGATATTCCCAATACTTATGAGGAAATTAAATTTCGTGATGACAGAGCCTTGTGGGAGGAAGCCATTCAAGATGAACTAAATTCGCACTTTTTAAATAAAACATGGTGCTTAGTGAACAGGCCTATGAATAAAAACATAGTAGATTGCAAGTGGGTTTTTAGTTTAAAGCAAGATGAAAATGGTAACTTACTAAAACATAAGGCAAGACTAGTAGCGAGGGGCTTCACCCAAGAGTATATGATGGATTATGATGAGACCTTTGCACCTGTTGCACGAATTTCTAGTTTCAGATTTCTTTTAGCATTTTCTAATCAATATAATTTACTGATCCATCATATGGATGTAAAAACAGCTTTTTTAAATGGAACTTTAAAGGAAGAAATTTACATGAAGGTTCCAAAAGGTTTAAACCAGTATGATGAAAATAAAGTATGCAAACTAAATAAAGCTATCTATGGCCTTAAGCAAGCTGCCAGATGCTGGTTTGAGGTTTTTGAAAATGCACTTAAAAATTTTGGATTTCAGAATCTAGAGGTAGACCGATGTATATATATTTTAAATAAGGGAAATATAAGTAAAAATATATATTTACTATTATATGTTGACGATGTGGTAATTGCTACCAGTAATTCCGAAAGCATGTCTAAATTTAAAGCTTTTCTTTCAAGCACATTTCAAATGACTGACTTATGTGAAATACGACATTTCCTTGGTATAAAAGTTGATCGAAAAGATGACCAAATTTGTCTCAGTCAATCTGCATATATTAAAAATGTTTTAAAGAAATTCAATATGCAAGATTGTAACCCAGTTAGTACCCCTCTTCCAAACAAACTAAATTATGAGGACTTGCAAGCTGAAGAATCATGTGAAGCACCATGTAGGAATTTAATTGGCTGTTTAATGTACATAATGTTGTGTACACGCCCGGACTTGAGTACATCGATAAGTATCTTAAGCCGGTATACTAATAATAATAACAAAGAATTATGGCAATATCTTAAACGAGTTTTAAGATATCTAAAGGGAACTGTTGACTTGAAGTTATCGTTCAAAAGGAGTCCTAAAGTAGATAATATCCTTATAGGATATGTCGATTCAGATTGGGCTGGAAACGAGACTGATAGGAGAAGTACGACAGGATATATATTTAAAATGTTTGGAAATTGTTCAATATCCTGGAATACTATGAAACAAAAATCAGTTGCTGCTTCATCTACCGAAGCTGAATATATGGCCTTATTTGAAGGTGTTAGAGAAGCATTATGGCTAAAGTCATTAATGAATGAAATGAAATTAAATTCTAATGGCCCAATAGATATTTTTGAAGACAACCAAGGTTGTATTAGCATAGCCAATAACCCTACCTGCCACAAGAGAACTAAGCACATAGATATTAAATATCATTTTACCAGGGAACAAATTGAAAACAAACTAATCTGTGCCAAGTATATTTCCACAGATTTCCAGTTGGCTGATATTTTAACGAAGCCGCTACCAACAGCTAGATTCACTGCACTGCGAAACCAACTGGGGCTTACTGGACTTGCACCCTGAACCTTTATATGAAGTTATTTTGTTTTCTTTTAACCAAGACAAACTGGATCTCTTGGCATATATATATATATACATATATTTAACAATAATCAAACCAAAATAATTTTTAGTCTAACCACTGTTGTTTATAAAGAAGTGAATCTTGTTAATTTATGTTTTTGATTGATCTGATTGGGTTTTACTGGGTTTCCCCAATTCTTTGCAGCAAATGCTGGATCAGAAAAGAAAGAGACCCCAGACAAGAAAAGAAAAAGAAAAGAAACAACAACAATTTGAATATGCACGCACTCGTCTGAAAATTATTATTTTTTTGTTAATCCTTAATTTGTATCAGTGTAATTTTTGAGGTGGCGTGTTGGAAAAACCAAAAGTCACACTGATTCACATACACATTGTGTGTGTGGGAAGGGGAAGAGCAATGTTGATCTCAGGGAGAGCCAAATCTCTCTCTCTCTAATTGTTCTTTCTCCTTTATGCTTTTTGAACGTTTTTGTATTCTTTTTGTATGCATATGCGTACGCTTACTTACTTCCTTAACGACAGCGAGAGCGTGCAGACGTAAAATAAATTAACTAAAATAACAATCAAAGTGTTTTTACTATTTGGACAATTTGGCTGGTGTATGGAAGTTATATTAACTCTGTTAATATAAACTTAACAAATCTCATACTAAACCTATGAACTGTCTAGTTTGTGTGACTGATTCTGGTTTGGGAAGTTGGGTTAGTGCTTGTATTTTTCGAGGATTGGGTTTTAGCTCGCCATCTCATATAAGAAAACCTAAGTACTCTATCTCCGTTTGCAGAAATTTGCATTTTTTAGTGTTAAAGGAAAAGCCTGACTTTGACAATACGCTTAGAACTGTTTCCAATCTGTCAAATGCTTCCTCTATAGTACTAGAAACAATTAATACGTCATCGATATAGACTACTGCATATTTATTAACCAAATCCCCTAAAGCTCGAACTATGGCACGTTGAAAGACTGACGAAGCGTTTTTGAGGCCAAAGGGCATAGCTAAAAATTCATATTGACCCTCTGGTGTCACGAATGCAGTTCGCTCAACCGAATCGGGGTGAATTGGCACCTGATAGAAGACACTGGCCATGTCTAGGCTAGAGAAATATTTACCGCCTTGCAGGCGATCTATTTGGTCTGATATTAATGGCAAGGGGTATCTATCTGACACAGTATTTGCGTTGAGTTCTCGATAACACAGGCCAACAGCAAAAAATCTCCACGCATAATTTTACCTGCTCCATAACCTTTAGGCCCCCCTGAACCAAAGTCCAGAACAAACATAGGTTCTATCACCCACCGTTTCCGCGGTACACCTAAGAGAAGAAATTGATCAAATTTTACCATATATTGAATTATGTAGGCCGTGTAATGGCGATGACCATCATTGTATCCAGTACATATCATTTTTGAAATGTATGTGTACCAACTAAAATTAAAAAATGGTATCTAGCAGTTACCATATCTTTGGAATACTCATCCAAAGTTGAAATCTCAGATTTTCTACGTTAATTTTTGGTCTTCTATGATTTTTCCCCAAACATTTTTCTATGGAAGATTTTCCTCTTGCGACACTCCATTGCCTTATGTCCAAGTTTTCCGCAATTATGGCATCTAATCGGCGTCTGCATTTTGAATCTCTTCCTCTCGGGTCCCTCTGATGCAGAAAATTCTAAATTTCTGCTGAACGCTCTTGAGTTGTTGTTGCAGTTCAGCACGTGTTTTTATGTTTGTGGTGAACGCTACACGCTGCAGTCTGGGGTCGATTTGGGATGCATGAGCCAAGACTAGGGATATAGCGATTTCCTCATGGGTCATTGATTTCCACTTGGTCAATAACGATGTAATTAGTCGGCTTGAATACACCGAGAGGCATTCATTTACATTAGGACGTCCCTTGAGCATGTTGAGCAACACTGCTGCCGGCGCCTCGTTGCCTTCGTAGCGTTCTATGAACAAATCTCTGAATTGCGACCAGCTCATTCCGGGAAAACAAATTTGCGAAAGCCACTGCGATGCACTACCGAGTAGCGATTTGCTGAGCGTCATCACCAAGGATGCAACTTCTTGTGGATGTTCACTTAAAATCATATCCGCCGTTTTGCACCATGCTGCCGCGTCGGCTTCTGCAGTTTCGGGGTTAATTATCGGTAACATCGCGGATGCGGCGCGCGTGTCAGGTTGCGGCGTTGCTTTTAATAGTTCGGTTATCACTCTATTTTGCGATTCTAATAGTCTGCGCCAGCTATCTTCCTAGTTATCTTGTAGGGGCGGTGATCCCACTTCTGATGTCGGGAAATGTTGGTCGTTTTTCTCAGTCATTTTCTATTTTGCACACGCAGCGAGTCGCAATGATATTCTTCCTTATGACCTTTCACTTCCGATGGCTGTTCTCGATTGCCTTCCCATTCCACTTCCTTCCTTCCATCATTGCGCCGCGCTCAGCTGGGCTTTACTCTCTTTCCCTACCGCGCTCTTATTCTAATAAGCTTCTCGCTCTTCATTTTCAATGCTCATTTATTTCCTTTTGGACCATACACTTAACTTATAATTAATCAGTAAATATTATTTGAATTAAATCTATCTTATCTCCGACATATATGCAAAAGAAAAGGGTAATAATTGTGTAGACTTTGGCTTAACTTAATCGGGGCAGTCGAAAAAAATTCTGTAAACAAATGCAAGCGCAAAGCGACTTGCGAAAACTATTTTAATCAGCACATGAACCCACATTGATACCAAACAAAATTTGACTTTTATGACTTGTTATCTAAAATCTTCTTATATACTTCTTATCTTATTTATCTTATTTTATCTTTGTATTGGGGCATTTCTTTTAACTTTTAATTTATATTTTAATTTTAATTTAATAATAATATTTTAATTTTAACTGAGTTTTGGGGCTTTTAACTAGGTATTGGGGCTTTTCATTTTGTTCGTCCGTAGAGCGTTATGCGGCAACTACGTCAAACTTGAACTCGCGGGAGTAGCGGTAGGTCCCGGAGTCGTAGTCAAAGAACGTAAAAAGTCTGACCAAATTTACCTGGATTCTGCAAGGGACTGCTCGGGTTGCCCAGGCGCTTGCTGTGATCAGGCTGGAGTTGATGTGGGGTGCTTGAAGTCCTGGGCTGGTTTTCCTCAAGTACCGGTGGTATGGTGGTTCGGCTGATTCCTTATCGGCCGGTCCTACTGGCGGTCCGTTTCACGGGAGCAACACTCGAAGTAGACTGGTATGCCGCGGATTCTACTTGTGAACCGTTTTACACAGAATCACTCGAAGTAGGTTGATTTTAAGTGCCGTGGTTCAGACACTGAGTAACGAGACGATTGACTCTGATTTGGGAACTATCTTTATTTCAGAAGAACAACTCTTATATAAGATGCCAAATTAAAATGTCAATGTTATGGACGTGCTAGAACTAATGTTAATGCCAGGGTCACCCACCTCTGAGTCTACTGACTCAGATTGTTTGTTCATGTACTGCTTGCACACGCATTTGCAAGCTAAGCCAGCTAAGCCGGGCTGGTTTTTGCTTGCATCGGTCAGTCGGTCATTCTTCCAGCTGATATGCTGATTCTGCTTCTGGCGCCGTCTACTAATGCTGGGTTAATAGGTTGGATATAGTTTTATGCTTATTACTAATTATTTATAGGTGAGAAAATCGGTTAGTGGGTTTGTATATTGCGACATGCTGATGCATATTGATTGGATCAAATTACTAAGTGTGCATATAGGGTAGTAGGTCTTGGCACTAGGTGACAACAGTTAGAATTTGTCAAATTAAAATATAAGGTTCTTTAACTGGTCGAGCTCCAATTTATTTTAATAAAATTACTGTGACTACTATAATTCAAAATAAAATTTGATTAATTGGGTAAAATTGAATTCCTGGAAATTTTCTTAAGTTATAGAAAGGTAAAATTATTAAAATTGCAATAGATAAAACTAAAGCAATTACTACTCCTAATTTATTAGGAATAGATCGTAAACTAGCAAAATAAAGTATCATTCTGGGTGAATGTGAGCTGAGTTACTAATGGATTAGCTGGGATGAAATTATCGGAATCTATTAATAAATAAGGATTAATTAATACTAAAGCAATTATAGCAAAAATTTTTACAATAAAACGAACAATATCCTTAAAAGTGAAATAAGGATGAAATGGAATTTTATCAATATTTGAATTTTTAATTTAAATAAATGAATTTTTGTTATATCTAAAACAATAAAAGGTAAAACAAAGTGAAATGTAAAAAATCGAGTTAAAGTTTTGTACCCATTGTACTAATTCTATTCCTATGTAAGGGGTGGCAGATAATAAATTTGTAATTACTGTTGCTCCTCAAAATGATATTTGTCCCCAAGGAAGAACATATCCTATAGAAACAGTTCCTATAACTAAAAATAAAATAATTACTCCAACTAAACATGTAGGAGTAAACAAATATGAACCATAATATATTCCTCGTCGTACATGCAAAAAATACAAATAAAAAAAATTGATGCACCGTTAGCGTGAAGAGATCGTAATAATCATCCGAAATTTACATCACGACAAATATGATTTACTCTGTAAAAAGCTAAATATACATCTGCTGTATCACGGTGGACGGAAGTCCACGAGGTGACGACCTGCCTAGGCGTACGCGAGGAAACTCTATATATAGCCAAAGAATTAAAAATTTTCTGTAGGCAACCGATCTAAATGAATTATATACCAATCGAAAGGTATTGTTTCAATTAGATAATTTTTGTCGAAACATATTCCAAAAGTTATTTGGTTTGGGAGAAATCAGGGTGTATTATATAGCTAAAAATAATCCAGTTACAATTTGAATAACTAAACACAATCCTAATAATGATCCAAAATTTCATCATCTTAAAATATTAATAGGAGCTGGGAAATCTACTATTGCGTTATTAGCAATTTTAAATAATGGGTGGAAAGTTCGTAAAGGTTTATTCATTAGAAGACCTCGGAATTCGCATGTTTTCTTATTTTTTATCCATTTGGTGCCAAATTTTGTATTTAGTGGGGATTTAATGGGAAAATGGTTCAACAGCCTTCCCGAGAATAGTTTCGAAGTAATTGGAAATGGTGCGTTTTGTAAAATATGTGAAAAAAAAAATGATATTTAGTCTTAAAGTTTGGTATCATTGTAAAGCTTTACAAGTAGCTTCCTAGAAAAAATTATGATTTTTTACTGCAACACAAATTACCATAAATAAAAATAACTATTAATAATAATCATTATTAATAATAATCCAAATTTTTATCTTTTACGTCTCCACGAATAGCTTTTATTAAATATTTTAATTTTAATAATAATAATTTTTTTTAAAATCCTTTGCATGTATTTAGCATATTTTGCATATATTTTGCATATGCATTTTATGCAAATATGCACAAAAAAAAAATATGCCGATCGTTTCTAACTATCTATGCATTGAAATAAATTTTGGTGTTTTCAGAATTCAAATAACTTAAACCGTTAAAGATATGCAAATATGCAAATTCCGAGGTCTATTCATTAGTTTAAAATATTATTCGTATAGGTCCCTTAAATAATTTAGTAATTTTTATAACAACAATACTTTAATTGTAATTAAATAAATAATTTATTAATAAAATTTGTTGGGATATTATATAATTTATTTAATGATAAAGAATTTTCTGTTAGGAATGAATTACTGAATTATTGAAGTTTTATCAATAATATTGAAATTAAAAACAAAATAAATAATAAAATACCTGAAAATAAACTTTGAAGCTAAAGATGTAACATAAATAAATAAAACTAATATTCCCCTTAAAAAAATTAGGAATAAAATATATGAAATGTTGTTCAAAATGTTTTAGTTATTAAACCTGTGATTAAACAAATAAAAACTGTTTGAATTAATAAAGTTAATCCTATGGCTAATGGATGAATTATATTTGAAACAAGAAAGCAAAGCTAACTTCGGGCGGAGCCGAAGTTGATATACCCTTGCAGGTCAGTCGCAGTCCGCTAGGTGGCGCCACGCATCTTATATTATTAGATATGTAGCGGATCGTATATAGTCGGCCGATTCTTATGAAATTTGGCATATTGAATTATTTTTCCCAAAATAGAATCTGTACCAAATCCCATCTTTCTAACTTAAAAAACACCAAAGTTATGCCAATTTCGATCGTTCTATGACAGCTATAGGATATAGTCGGCCGATCCTTATGAAATTTTATACACAAGATATTTTGATCAAATATAACATGTGTGGAAAGTCCCAACCCTCTAACTTAAAAAACACCAAAGTTATGGCATTTCCGATCAATCAGTTATATGGCAACTATAGGATATAGTCGGCCGATCCCGGCCGTTCCGACTTATATACTACCTGCAAAGGAAAGAAGGGTGTGTGCAAAGTTTCAACTCGATAGCTCCAAAACTGAGAGACTAGTTTGCGTAGAAACCGACAGACAGACAGACGGACAGACGGACAGACGGACAGACGGACATGCTCATATCAACTCAGGAGGTGATCCTGATCAAGAATATATATACTTTATAGGGTCGGAGATGTCTCCTTCACTGCGTTGCACACTTTTGACCAAAATTATAATACCCTCTGCAAGGGTATAAAAATGGTTGTTGTTAAAAAAATTAAAGAATATAGTATTAATTGAATAATATCAAGAGGTAGTTTATATAAAAAACAAGAAAGGAAAGCTAACTTCGGGCGGAGCCAAAGTTTATATACCCTTGCAGTTGAGTTGCAGTCCGCTAGGTGGCGCCACGCATCTTTTATTATATAACGGATATATAACGGATCGTATGTAGTCGGCCGATCCTAATGAAATTTTGGCATATCGAATTATTTTGCCTAAAGAGGCATCCATTGAAAATCCCATCCTTCTAACTTGAAAAACAACCAAGTTATGGCATTTCCGATCAATCAGTTATATGGCAGCTATAGGATATAGTCGACCGATCCCGGCCGTTCCGACTTATATACTGACTGCAAAGGAAAGAAGGATGTGTGCAAAGTTTGAACTCGATAGTTTTAAAACTGAGAGACTAGTTTGCATAGAAACAGACAGACGGACAGACGGACAGACGGACAGACAGACAGACGGACAGACGGACATGCTCATATCGACTCAGGATGTGATCCTGATCAAGAATATATATACTGTATAAGGTCTATAAAGTCTATAAAGCTGCCATTATAATAAAGAGGGTATTATAATTTTGGTCAAAAGTGTGCTGGGATCGGTCAACTATATCCTATAGCTGCCATATAACTGATTGATCGGAAATGCCATAACTTCGTTGTTTTTTAAGAAAGAGGGTTGGGACTTTCCACACATGTTTTATTTGACCAATATCTTATGTTCAAAATTACATAAGGATCGGCCGACTATATCCTATAGCTGTCATACAACGATCGGAATAGGCATAACTTTGTTTTTTATGTTAGAAAGATGGGATTTGGTACAGATTCTGTTTTGGGAAAAACAATCTGATCTGCCAAATTTCAAAAGGATCGGCCGACTGTATACGATCCACTATATATCTAATAATATAAGATGCGTGGCGCCACCAGCGGACTGCGACTGAACACAGGGTGAAAACGTCAGGGTGTCTCGATGGACCAAATGTTAAGAGGAGCCCCTTAAATAATGGTGTTACTCCAATGAGTTCCGTTTAAAAATTGTTTTTATTTCATACACTTCTCTTACAAGAAAGATACATGAAAACCTTAAATCTATTTAAAACTACTTATCAACGGACTGCACGCTGACAAGCTAAGTGACCCTTCTTAAGTGTTTCAAGTGCCCCACATACATATTTGTTAAGACTGTAGGACATTGTTTTCAAACTAGTCTGTTGATTACTTATTCTCATGGGTCCAATCTATTGACATTCTATCTTTGGAATTCGAATCGTGTTCAATGCTTGAACAGAAGGTATAAAATTCGATATACCCTTATTAATCAATAATCTTCGACTGCCTAAGCGTTCGTAAGAAACATTGGCTAAACAAAATAACCCTGAAGAACATAAGCTATGAGCAATTACACAGGCCGACAAATTTCCAACTTTTTTTTTTCTCCACGCATAATTTTACCTGCTCCATAACCTTTAGGCTCCTCTGAACCAAAGTCCAGAACAAACATAGGTTCTATCACCCACAGTTTCCGCGGTACACCTAAGGGAAGAAATTGATCAAAATTTTCCATATATTAAATTATGTAGGCCGTGTAATGGAGATGACCATCATTGTTTCTAGTACATACCATTTTTGAAATGTATGTGTACCAACTAAAATTAAAAAATGGTATCTAGCAGTTACCATATCTTTGGAATACTCATCCAAAGTTGAAATCTCAGATTTTCGACATTAATTTTTGGCCTTCTATGATTTTTGCCCATACACTTTTCTATGGAAGATTTCTTTTCCTACTGAAATTAGTAGATCATACCATGTTTTAATTTTAGGTCTAAGAAAAAACTAGAAATAATTTTATTGAATTTTTTATAGGTGGTTAAACAACATTTTCTTCAATTAAATTGTAGTTTTTAGTCTCATATTTTCAAAAAGTCATTGCTATCTACAATTTCTGTAAAGCTTTACTAAACAAGCTGAACCTACAATAGATACGTTTTGAACAAAGAAACAGTTTTAGATAGCTGTGACTTTTCTAGCATCTGTTATAAGAATTGTTCTTCTGAAATAAAGATAGTTGCGAAATCAGAGTGAATCGTCTCGTTACTCAGTGCCTGAACCACGGCACTTAAAATCAATCTACTTCGAATGATCCTGTGTAAAACGGTTCACAAGTAGAACCCGTGGCATACCAGTCTACTTCGAGTGTTGCTCCCATGAATCAGACCACGAGTAGACCCCGCGTTATCTAACCTACGTCGAGTGGCTCCAGTGTAAACGGAACACAAGTAGGATCGGCCGATAAGGAATCAGACGAACCACCAAACCATCTGTACTTGAGGAGAACCAGCGCAGGACTTCAGGTACATTTAGTCAGAACCTTTATACGATCCTTTGCCTGAGTCTGCTGACTCAGATTTCTTGTTGATGCATTGCTTAGCTACATGCATTTCGGCTTAGCTAGCTGGTTTTTGATTGCTTCGGTCAGTCGGCCATTTTTCATGCCGACGAATACATGCTGATGAATATTGATTGGATCAAATTGCTAAGAATGAATATAGGGTAGTAGGTCTTGGCACTTGGTGCCAACATTCTCCCCCCCTCCCCATTGAGGGACTCAATCCAATGCGGCTGTACGTTGTTGTTGGACCGTCTCAGTGAACCATTGTGTACCCTTGCACTAGAAAATATTGTGGATCTTAAAACTAATTACTAAAAATCTAATGTTAATACCAACAAAAATTTGAATCATGTGGGTGAGATCTCCAACATTGATACGATACCAACGATAATTCTATCCGGCCTGTTGTCTCCTTCGCCTTGTTGCGCGCCCTCGTAACCATTCTCCTTGGACATCCCATGTAGTATTAGGCGTTTGTTCTAGTTATTCAGTGCGCATACAGGACTCTTGGTCCTTTTTTGGTCTTGCTTCTTGCTCCCTTTTGAAGATGCCTGTTACCCATGCCGGGTGATGTGTCTCCTTCCTACATCCTATAGAATTGGAGGTGATTTTAACTTCCTGAATTCCCTTGTTTACTGGCCCTTGCCCTCTGTGCTCCTTAGTTGTGAGTTGACAACCTTAGGCTTGTGGTTCAGGATCCGTTTGCGGCTCTCCTCGTTGATCCGCCATGAGTGGGGAACTATGTAATCTTCCAGATTTTACTATTTGCTCCTTGCCGATGCATGCAATCAAACCTTGTTCCGATACGATTTCACCGATACCCTTTAGTGGGTCGTTAGTTTTTGGTGTCCAAGCTGCCGTATTACCGACGACTTGTTCTGCCTTGATATTAGGAGCTGATTCCGGTCGCACTGGCCCTATCACAATCCATCCAAGCGCGGTATTTTTTAGTAGTGGCTGTCCTTCTCCCAAATATGTCTGTTGTGGCCTCATAAGCTGGGAGATGATTTCGGCGCCCAACACAGATCAATATTCTGGGGCTGTGTAAATTCAGGATCGGCTAAGCGCATCTGAGGTGAGATATTTCTTGGCGCTTGAATAAGGTGGGATGGTTGATTGGGCATTATTTCCGGTAGTACAACGACGTTGATTTGATCTTCGAAGTCAGTGGTTAATGATGATAGGGTCACCACAGCCTTTTTTCGTGATCTTTTAGTTGTTCCTCCCAGTGCAGCGATATTCAGGGTTGAAGGCTCCAATTGTAGTCCAAGGGTGTCATCCATCCTTCTGGTGATTATGTTAATCTGTGATCCAGAATCTAGGAGTGTGCGGCATTGCTGATGGGTTCCGGCTGGGCCATGTATTGCCACTTGGGCGGTTGGTAACAGAACGGTGGGCTTATCTGTAAGCAGGGCTGTGGCTGAACACACCAATCGTGATGAACTGGATCGAAGTGGAGCAGCCGACGTATTTTTCTGCATTGTTACTTGACTGGTTGCCTGACGCTCAAGGTTTTCTAACATCTGCTTCAGAGATTGTCGATTGGTTGGATCGGTGACGGCTAGTTCTAGAGCTGACAGCGTGTGTGGATCCAATCTTTCCTCAATGATGTGTATCAAGATTGGGTCCCAGTTGTCTGTTGACACTTTGAGTGCGTCGAGAGTGGCGACCGTTCGGAGCACGGTATCATGTAAGCTGCGCAGCTGGTCCGCTGATCCATTTGTTCTGGGGTGTCCGAAAAGCTCTTGAATCGCGGATTTAATCAACAGCCGTTCATTGTGGTATCGATTCTTTAGTCGTTGCCATGCAGTATATACCCTTGCAAATCGTATATAGTCGGGCAATCCGTACGAAATTTGGCAAATCAGATCATTTTGTCCAAAATAGAATCTGTACCAAATCCCATCTTTCTAACATAAAAAACACCAAAGTTATGCCAATTTCGATCGTTCTATGACAGCTATAGGATATAGTCGGCCGATCCTTATGAAAGTTTGTACATAAGATATTTTAGTCAAATATAGCAAATAACATGTGTGGAAAGTCCCAACCCTCTAGCTTAAAAAACACTAAAGTTATGGCATTTCCGATCAATCAGTTATATGGCAGCTATAGGATATAGTCGGCCGATCCCGGCAGTTCCGACTTGTATACTACCTGCGAGGAAAAAAAGGATGTGTGCAAAGTTTCAACTCGATAGCTCCAAAACTGAGAGACTAGTTTGCGTAGAAACAGGCGGACATACAGACAGACGGACAGACGGACATGCTCATATCGACTCAGGAGGTGATCCTGATCAAGAATATATATAATTTATAGGGTCGGAGATGTCTCCTTCAATTCGTTGCACACTTTTGACCAAAATTATAATACCCTCTGCAAGGGTAAAAACATCAGCATGTGAATCAGCCGTGACTAGCAGAAGAAACATCAGTCACAGCAGCAGTGAACACCCCAAGCACAAGAGCACATCAGGAGCAATATCAGCCGAAGCAACACGAGGAAGCAACATCCGCAGCGACACCAACATCATCAAACCAACAGCAGCAATAATAGTCATCGGTAAGTTTGGTCTTTTAGTATTATAACTTTTTAGTTTTATAACTTAAATTAAATTTTAATTTAAAAAAAAAGTTAATATGTCGTCTAAAAGAAAAAATTGCCATTATAGAAGACCAGGTGCGCCTCACCCGGCAAGTAGATGCGCTTCCCGCAAAAAATTCTTATTTAGAAGAGGAAATGTAGTCACTTAAAAATATCGAGCTTAGAGCCTGTACGAACCATAATCATTTGATTCAACTTGGTGCTGTAGAGCACGAATATTAAAAAAAAAACATTTCGATAGCATGCTTTCCAAATTTAAATCCGCCAAAGAAAAAATTAAAAACATTATTGGCCAGGATGAGCTCTTTTCTAGGCTTGAGGGTGCTATAAAGAATATCGAGGATTACCTCGAGCAAACTTACATAGAAATTCAGGAAAGGAAAGCTGAAACCTTTCCAATAAAAATTAAAAAATTAAAAATGTTTCTCAGCAGAGTAGAAACAGTGTTCGATTTAATAAATATTGAAGGGCTTAATAATAAATATATGCCCAAAATAATAGAGCTCTGAGAAGATGTTGAAATACAAATTTATAAAATTAAGGGGTAAGGATTGTTGTATGTTCTTCGCTGGTGAGGATGTCTTCAGTGATGAGGATAGTTGTATGTTCGCTGGAGAGGATGTCTTCAGTAGAGGGTGATTTGATATCCCTGGCGGTTGCCTAGGGTTCTTCCTTCTGACAGGAGGTTATGTTGGGAGTTACTAACTCCGTTGTTACCGCTGAGTAACCAATCAAGTACAAGTGAATTGAATCTTACGGCTTGTGCCGGAGTTTTGGTAAAGGAGTTCTTTATTGTGTTTCAAGTACAAACTGAAACTTGAAGCTAACAAAAATGTATTTCATAGCGGCCACGCAAATATCCAGTGTTCGCCGGCTTTGCACGAGCATCCGGCCAGACGCTATGTCAGCAGTTTGGCCAGTGCGAGCTCTTAAGTAATCGGACATTGCCGTTGCGCGGTTAACTTCAGTTAACTTACACATTGAGCTCATGAATAATAAAATCGAAGTAAGTCGATTAGAAAAGGTAGAAGTTAGTAACCCTAAAATGGACGAACTACCTACCCTACCAAACATTTAGGTACCCAGTTTCTTTGGAGACTCCAAAGATTGGCACCATTTATATGAGTTGTTCAAGGAGCTTGTGCATTCAAGAATGGATTTAAGTCCATCCTTGAAGCTAAGCTTCCTTAAAAGTGCTCTAAAAGGGGAAGCACGAAATGTGGTCTCCCATTTATTGCTTGGATCACACAATAATTATGATGCAGCCTGGGAGTTGCTCATAAAAAGGTATGAGAATAATAGAAAAATATTTTCAGACTAATTGAATCGCCTGATTGATCTTCCAAAAATAAATTTGGACTCATATAGGCATTTAAAAAAACCATTGATTCTATAAATGAATCAATTTATATAATGCGTCTCAAAGCAAATCTGACCGAAGAATCAGATTGCATTTTTGCGCATATTATTATAAAGAAATTTACTATTGAGGCTCAATGAGGACAATATGAGGGTCAAGTAAAAAGTCAAATGACATCTAAAATTTGAAAGATGTCATAGATTTTTTAGATCAACGGCTTAGTTCGTTGACATCAGTTGGAAATCAGTTACCAACTAGAAAAATGATACAAAAAAATCACACAAATAACCAAGCATGCCCGAAGTGCAAAATGCCCGGGCATCAATTTATTGTTTGCTATAAATTTAAAGCATTAAGTTCACAAGAAAACCGAATATACTTAAAAGATTGAATGTGTGTTATAGATGTTTGAAGCACAGTTCAAACACAAAATGTACAAGCGAGCTAGTATGCTCGTATTGTCAAAAATTACACCATAGCATGTTGCATTTAAAAAAAAAAAAATGTAAATATATGCATGACCTTTGAAACAGCGTTGTTGGCCACGGCGTATGTTCAGATTAAAGGTCAAGATGGTGAATTCGGGAAATTTAGAGAATTGATTGGCAATGGGTCACAAAGCACTCTAATTTTTGAAGAAGCTGCACAAAAACATAAGTTGCCAAAAATAAAAGCGCCCACTGAAATGAGTATCAGCAACAAGTGCCTGTGTATCAAATGACAAATTAAAATTGACAATCAAGAATAATATTAAATATTCAAAAGAAGTGAGCACAAACGCAATTGTTTTGCCAAAATTCATGAAATGTCTTCCCACAAATACAATTTTTATAAATAAGTCGGATTGGAAAGGATTCTATTTAGCGGATCCCAATTTCGATAAGCCTGGTCGATTTGACCTGGTAATTAGTGCGGATTTATATCCACAAATTTTACTGCCGGAGATAACCAAAAAGGTATGCTTCTTGGGCAAAAAAACTATCTTTGGATGGACAGTGTCCGGATGCACGAAATCCAGGGGTAGTGTCAATTGTAGCAAACAGTAGCTCAAGCAAATGGACCGATATTGGGAGGTAGAAGATTGCTTGAGGTACTGAATGAACGTTGAACGTCTACTGGAAAAAATCGAGCCAACAATACGCGTAGACCAGGCGAACACAATACGCGCAATCACCGAACAAGCTGTGGAATGGTGCACGCCGCTGTACCTCCTATTCATCGATTTCCAGAAGGCGTTCGATTCAGTAGATAGCGATATGGCGGGCGCTTGCAAGGAAGGGAGTACCACACAATAGCATAAACATAGTGAAAACTATGTACGATGATGCTGATTTGGCGGTACTGCACAATGGTAAAATCAGCGCCCCTTCTAGACGAACACTGGCGTCAAACAAGGATGCCCTGGTTTAAGGGCAGATTAAGATTAAAGGAAGATTAATAATTTAGATAGATAGAGATTCATCCAAAAAATAAAAAGAGATTTTTGAAATAAATGGAAGAATGATTATTTAAATACTTTGCAACAAAGATACAAATGGAAAAAAAATTCTTCAAATATAAAAAAGGTCAAATAGTTATCTTGAAAGATGATAGTCCAGCGAGGTGGCCTCTAGCTAAGGTGGAAGAATTCCATAAAGAAAAGGACGAAAAAGTTCGAGTTGTTAAGCTTAGGGTGCAAGAGAATTTTTTAACCAGACCTAGCTGGAATAAATGGTCTAGATGACGCAGAAGCACGTCAAAATAGATCCAATCCGCCCAAAGTCAAGAAGCCTTATATTCGGCTTATACAGCAGAAATAGCTCACCTGGCCAAAGTTAGGTTAGGTTAAGGCGGTGATGCTAGGGGGTCATAGAAGACCCCCCCGCTTCCACTTGAGCCGCTAGGGCTTCTTGTGTTACCGCTGGGGCAAGGGTTTCACCTAAGTTTAGCCTGCAAGTAGCCAAGGGTATGCCTACTAATTCTTTCTCCGGTAGGAGAGGGTAGGTAGTCCCTGCCCTAGCTAGTTCGTCTGCAGCGCAGTTTCCCTCGTGATCCCTGTGACCGGGAACCCAAATGAGGTAGATGTCATGCTGTTCAGCCATCTCGTTGAGAGATCTGCGACAGTCATTGACTGTCCTGGAGTTGGACGAGAATCCGCCCAGTGCCTTCAGGGCTGCTTGACTGTCGGAGAAGATGCATATTGTATCCCGATTGCCCCTTAGTGCTGGGGATTCCAGTACTTCCCTAATGGCTACTACTTCAGCCTGGAAAACACTGCAGTGGTCAGGGAGTCTGAAGGACTCCTTTAGGCTCAAATGTTCACAAAAGTAACCGCCTCCCACCTGGCCGTTAAGTTTTGATCCATCTGTGTAGATATGAATGCAGCCCTCCGGTCCCGGTGTCCGGGCGTCCCATTCCTCCCTCGAGGGAATGATGATTCTGTAATTATTGGTGGGTTGGTCGATGGGCACGCAGTAGTCCGTGCCCCCCTCAGGCATGAAGTGATGTAGGTTCAGTCTGGTATGACCAAAACTATTCTTGCTCCATAGATTCGCCTCTCGCAGTCTTATTGCCATCAGTGTGGCTATCTTTACCGCAATCAGTTCTACTGGTAGCAGGTCAAGGATGATATCTAGGGCGTCGCTAGGCGTAGTGCGTAGACTGCCTGTTATACAGACTTCCGCCATGCGCTGCGTCTTCCTGAATCTCTCCCTGCATAAGGAGTTGTCCAGGGCTGGCCACCAGACCACAACTCCATAGAATATGATTGGTCTGATGATCGCTGTGTATAACCATCTGACCATCTTCGGAGACATTCCCCATTTCAGGCCTACCGCCTTGCGGCAGGTATAGAGTGCTATTGCCGCTTTCTTAGTCCTATCAGCGGTGTTCAGCTTCCAGTCCAGTTTCCTGTCTAGCGTGATACCTAGGTACTTCGCACTATCACTAAGAACTAGTGTTTCTCCTAGGAGCTTCGGAAGTCTTAAGTTAGGTATTTTGTACTTCCTGGTGAACAGCACGAGCTCTGTCTTGGATGGGTTGACTCCCAGCGCGTTCCTTTGCGCCCAGGCCGACAGAACTTCGAGCTTCCCTGTCATTAGGTCGCATAGCGTTTGTGGGTATTTCCCTACGATGGCAATAGCAACACCGGCTATTCGTAGTAGTAGGCTATTAGCCGTGCACCTCTTGACGTATCTTCGAATAGTCGAACCTCCAAGAGTAGCCTCGACACTCCTGTTGACCAGGATCTGCCGTATTAGGTCAATTGATGGGTCGTCTATTCCAAGTTCCGCCAGTGCATCAATGATTGAGCACGGCAAGATGTTGTTAAAGGCCCCTTTTATGTCTAGAAAAGCAACAAGTGCGTATTCCTTAAAGTTGATCGCTCGCTCGGCGATCATAGTGATTTCGTGCAGGGCTGTTTCTGTTGATCGGCCCCTTTTGTAAGCATGCTGAGAGCATGAGATGTCCCTTGGGTTAATGGTTAGTTGGAGATGGAGACTTTCCATAGTCTTAAGGAGGAAGGATGAAAGACTTATAGGTCTGAAGACCTTAGGGGCAGTGGGATGGTTTGCCCGCCTTGGGTATGAATACAACCTTCGTGCACAGCCACGCCTTTGGTACCATACCAGTAGTGAAGACTGTACTGAAGATTTTCTTGATCCATTTCCTTGGGTTAATACCGGCCCTGGATAACTGAGCCGGTATAATACCGTCTGGGCCCGGAGATTTGAAGGGTTTAAAGCTTTCTATTGCCCATTTAAGATTTCTGTCCCTAAGTAGGTAGTTGAGTAAGCCCTGATGGCCCTGGCTACGCATCACCTGGGTTGTTTCTTCCGATGAGCAACCCGGGAAGTGTGCGTTGACAATGGTCTCCATGGATTTCTGGCATGAGGTTGTCCACCGCCCATCCGTGTTCTTAATATAACCTACGATGGGGGCTGTAGTAGAGAGAATCTTTCTTAGGCGGGCGGCCTTCTGGATATTGGTGCAGAAATTGGCCCAGGCAACCCTCTTTGCCTTTCGCAATTCTTTGCGAACTGCTTGCTTGGTGACGTTTTCAAAATTTACGGCGCCCTCAATGTAGCGGTGGTCTGAAAAGGAGTGTTTGTCAAGGACTCTCCAGCTGGTGATTGCATCAGCCAGGGAGTGCGAGAATAGTGTAATGTCAAGAACCTCTCTCCTGTTCTTGACGACGAAGATGGGTTCTGAACCTCTGTTACCCACTAAAAGCTTAGAGTTGAGGATAAAATAGACGATTGACTCACCCCTCTCATTTGTGTCCGTGCTTCCCCACTGACTGTGATGAGCGTTGGCATCACATCCTATTAGTAGGCCGATTTTCCTCCTCTCGCTGTCTTCCACTAGCCGCCTAAGTAGCAAGTGCGGTGGGGGTCCTGTTTGGTCATGACCCATATACGCCGAGCATATTCTTAGATGGCCGCCTTGGCCTTCTATCGATGCGGCTACATGATCTTTATTGCTGAAATCTGGTAGCAAGAAAATGTTAAGGCTCTTTTTTGCGAGAATGCATGCTCGCTTTTTACCTGTTACATCGGCTGTGTACAGCCTGAAATCCGACGCCCCCAAACCGAGAATCCTGTCTCCATGGATCCAGGGTTCTTGGATGAGGGCCACGTCAGCTCAACTCTCTGCGAGAAGAAGCAAGAGGGCGGCGGATGCCACCTTACTGTGATAAAGGTTTATCTGCAGGAATGTCAGGGACATCCTTTAGATTCTCCACCACAGTAACCTCCGCCTCGGTGTCGGAGCCTTGTCAACGAAAATGGAGAACAAATTGATGACTTTGTAGCTTGTAAGATGTGCTATACTATTTTAAAGTTTACAGGAAGCACATCTAACCTGGTCAAACATAAATGCTACATCCTAAATGCCAGCAAATTCCACAACGCTGCTCTTGTTGAAGTTAATAAAGCTACAAAGTAACCGAATGGGTTCTTAAGAACTGCCGTCCTCTTAACATTATTGACGACTCTGGCATCAAACAGTTTGCTTCATTTTTAATTAATGTTGGAGCTAAATATGGTGCAAATGTCGATGTTAATAAGCTGTTACCACATCCAACTACCGTATCCCGAAACATAAAATCTATATATTTGACCCACTTTGGGCCAATAAAAACGGAAATAGAAAAGTACAAAGCCTTTGGATATGCTATTACCAGTGACATATGGACTGATAACTTCTTAAAAACAGCATATTTGTCGTGCACTGACCATTACATAAGAGAGGGAGTTTTGGTCGATCGCCTTATGGCCATGAAGTCAATGAAAGGCTCGCCCAACACAGGTTTGTTAACTCTATCTTTATGTTACAAGTATAATTACAATTTTTTCTTTGTCAAGGTGCCAATATAAAGAAAAAAATAGAGGCGATTTTGAAGGACTTTGGATGTGACCTTGAAGTAGACAAACCCGTAATCGTAACTGATCGTGGGTCGAACATGATTAAAGCCTTTTCGAGCTCGGATAAAATTCACTGCATAAACCACTTGCTTAACAACGCTGTTGAAAAAGCTATTAACGCTATTCCCGAGGTGGAAAATATTGTCACAAGTTGCAGCCAGCTAGTCAGATATTTTAAAAAGTCAGGAAATAATTCATCGTTAGGGGTGTCTTTAAAGAGTTTTTGTCCAACTCGGTGGAATACCGTCTACTATTTGCTCAAGTCCATTGAAATAAATTGGATAGAGCTAACAGAAATTTTAAAAGAAAAAAAGCAGACCGGCAGAGTGGATGACATCAATATTAATCATTTAGGTGCAATTGTACGATTGCTGGAAGTTTTTGAGAATGTGTCCAAAAAACTTGAAGCTTCTAAACGCCCAACGATACATTTAATTTTGCCAAATTTGAACAAGTTAAAGAAAACGTGCAATATCGAGTACTATGACGCAGAAATAATTAAAAGCCTTAAATTCCAACTCAATAGCCAAATTTTATCTACAGTTACTCCAAATCTGTCAAAATACCATAACATAGCTTTGTTCCTTTTTCCCCCAACTAACAAACTAATTCAATTCTCACAAACTGAGAAAGAGACCATTATTAATGATTGCAAAATAATTATGAGTCAATTTCTTGAAGACAATTCTGACCTCAACAATAATGCAGCCCAGTTAGTAGATGATGAATTTGCCGATTATTTCAATGTCCCCAAATTTGAGACAGTACAGGACAAGGTGGAACAAGAAATTTCTGGATATTCCAATATTAAGGTTGCATACACTCCTGATTTTAATGCTTTAGTTTGGTGGCATTTAAATAAGCAATTTTTTCCGCTATTGCACAAAACAAGCTGCAAAATATTTTGCATTCCAGCGAGCAGCGCGGCTTCGGACGGCCTTTTCAAACGCAAGAAATTTGATAACAGAGAAGCGTTGTCAAATCGCCACTAACTCTGAAAATATTAACAAAATAATGTTTTTGCATTCAAATTTAAATTAGATATAAATTCGCTGCATTTAATTTGTTTTTATTTCCTTTTATTTACATTTACAACTCGAATCATTTGAATGAAACGTCTCTGTTTTCAACGTTCTCAATTCACTCAATTCGTTTCCTTCTATCAAATGATTGTGCAAATGAGTAGGCGTAAGAGATCCATCCCTCTCACATCATGTTGGCTTTGCTCTCAAATTCACTCAACTCATTTTTAGCATTGTGCATTTGAATGTGGGTTTTTTGCCACTCATGCAGATGTCTAGTATTAACTTGTAACCAAGTGATGTTTTGATATTTAACAGAACGATATTTAACAGAGAGATATTTACAGAGCATCAGCTACCTGGTTTTCCTTTCCCGGCAAATATTGAATAGTGAAGTCAAACTCGTTTAATTTTATTCTCCATCGTTGTAGTTTCATGTTTGGTTCTTTTATATTATGAAGCCAAACTAATGGTCTATGATCGCTAAGAATTTCAAATTTTTTACCAAAGAGATAAGACCTAAAATATTTAGTGGCCCAGACTATAGCCAGAAGCTCTTTTTCTATTGCTGAATATTTAATTTCATGTTCATTCAGAGTTCTACTAGCATAACAAATAGGTTTATGATTTTGAGATAATACTGCGCCTATGGCGACATTGCTAGCATCTGTTGTTAAGGAAAATAATTTTCCAAAGTTAGGGTAAATAAAATTGGGTCTGATGTAATTAGAAGTTTTAATTTCTCAAATGCTTCTAAATATTCTTTATTGGTTGAATTTATAGTGGCCCTTTCTTTAAGTTTACAGTCATAGGTTTTGCAATTTTAGCAAAATCAGGTATGAATTTTCTATAAAATCCACAGAGACCTAAAAATAATTTTATTTCTTTTTGGGTTTTTGGTATTGAAAATTTTTGTATTGCCTCAATTTTTTGGGGGTTTGGCTTTATTCCTTCTGTTGTTATTATATGTCCAAGGAATTCGGTTTCCTTTTTCATAAACTCACATTTGTCAAGTTTAAGATTAGCTTCTCGAAGTTTTGAAAACACCTTTTTTATGGAAAATATGTGTTTTTCTAATGAAGTAGAAAATACAATTATGTCATCCATGTAAACAAGGCAATGCTGGTATATTAAATCTTCTAATAAATTGTTCATACAACGTTGGTACGTTGCAGGCGCATTTTTTAGACCAAATGGCATTCGTGTGTATTCGTAATGTCCATTTTTAGTAGAA
This sequence comes from Drosophila ananassae, assembly GCF_017639315.1. Taxonomy (NCBI): domain Eukaryota; kingdom Metazoa; phylum Arthropoda; class Insecta; order Diptera; family Drosophilidae; genus Drosophila; species Drosophila ananassae. The sequence continues at coordinate 76,149 of NW_025319082.1, read as the reverse complement.
AAAGCTGTTTTTGAAATAGAATTTTCATCCATTTGAATTTGATGAAAACCCTTGGCAAGGTCAATTGTTGTAAAATATTGACACTTTTCAAGTTTGTCAAGTATTTCATCCATAACTGGTATCGGATTCTTATCATCAATAGTTATTTCATTTAGACTTCGATAGTCTATTACTATTCGAAAATTCTTTTTCCCTGATGCGTCCTCTTTCTTTGGAACTATCCATATTGGAGAACAATAAGGGGATTTCGATTTACGTATTATTCCCTGATTTATCATTTCTTTAATTTGGACTTCAACTTCTTGATCATAAGCTTGAGGGTATTTATAAAGTGGATATCATTAAATTCAAATAAAATGTTGTGTAATTTAGTTCTTTCTTCTTTATTAAGATGATATATTCGAAATTTATTATTTTCTTCTAAGTTATTATTAATTGCAAAATTAAAAGATATATCCTCAGATGAAGGTGGACTGAGATAATCTTCCAATGTTTCAATTTCGGAATTCTTGAAATCTTCGTGGTTATATATCATGGAAAAAACAAATCCGCTCAATGTGACTGTTTCCTGTTTATAATTAATTATTGCTTCACATGCTTCTAAATACTCTCTTCCTATCAATATGTCATATTTTTGCGAAAAATTGTGAACCCAAAGTGGTTGATCGATCGGACAAAGTTTACTTGATTTAAAATTTACGGACTTATTTAATTTAATTACACCATTAATTGTGTGCACTTATGACGTTTTTAATGTTTGTGGGAAATTAAAATAATTTTCATTTATTAGGTTGATTGAACTTCCTGTATCTATTACACATTTAAATGGGCGATTGTTAATAGTTATTCTGATGTAAGGATTTCTATTTCTTCTATTGGTTCCGAGGCTATTTAATGAAAATTTTCGATTTCCATTTTCGAGTGATCGCTTGAATATTCACGACGTCTTTTCACTGGTTTGTTAGAATTATAACCTTGTAAAGAAGATGTTGCCTGTTGACAATTCATAGGATTCTGAGCTCTACCTTGAAATTGTTGTTGATTTAAATTATTTGGTTAATTAATTACTTTGCTGATTATAACTTTTTTGATTATTATTATTATAAAAGGAATTATTTCTATGGAAATTATTATTTCTTTGATAATTTCTCCTATCTTGTCCGTTTTGATTTGAATTATGTTGTAATTTAACTTTATCAGAACCAGAATCATAGCAACCTTCTTGTTGTGCTACTTGTTTAAGTTTACTGACTGTAGTTATATCGTGCCTTGCTAATGTCATGAATAACCTGTCAGGAAGTTTTCTCATTATTACATTTTTAACGGTATTATTCGTGGCATTATTATAAATCATTGTATTTAAATTATTGTTTTCTAACGAATATTTGTTTGTTATGACAAATATTTTATATTCTAGATCCTCGACGAACTTACGAATACTTCCATTGAAAGGGGTGTTGTAGAGTCGTCTTAGTAGTTCCTCGCATGGGGTTTGGGTTTTGTACTCATCGATGAGAGCAATCCTTAGATCGGGCCAATTGGTTGCTGCTGATAGCTAGGACACTCGCTGGGCATCTCCTGTTGATGGATACAGTTGATAGATACAAATTTAAAATGTATTCGATCCGTCTGATGAATGCACTTAATTCCCTGGTGCTTCCATTAAAATTGGGAACTTGCCTAATCTGGCTTAAAGCCTGATTAAGGTGTAGCTCGGAGAGTAACTGGATTTGTGCTACTGGTTCAGCCATTGTAATGTTCGTATTTCTTATTTATTTCGGTAGCGGTCACACTATGTAAGCGGGCTTCTAATTTATTTTAAGATTTTGTGTTTTGTATATTTTCGGTAGCAGTCACACTTCGAAAAGTGGGCTACAAATTGAAACTAACACGTAAGTTCTTTTGCGGATGTGAATTGCGATTAACACTCGCGGTTTGTATTAAGGTTGCAGTTGCATTAGCACAAAATACTTCTACGATGTTCTTTGATCTCGATTGATCACTGGTCACTTTTACCCATCCTACCGACTGCTCCAATTAAATATCTTCTTCAAAGTAGTTTGAAAAAAATATATTTTTATTTGAGTTTCGGTTTTGATACAGTGTGATTCCTTAAAACTGCTTAGAATTTCAGAACTACGGCTTAGAATTTTAGAATTTCCGAACTAACTTAACTTTGGGGCACTAAGTCCTTTTTATAGCTACCCTTTCTGAAGCTTTTTGCAGATCAAAGCTCGAAAGAAGCTTTTCTCTCAGAGAGGCTTTGTTTTCTGAAGGAAATCGATTGAGTCGGAACCTATTACTTGCTGTCAGTTAACGTGGAAGACTTTGGGTCTCAATTAATCGAGGTGACAAGAAAATGTGAACTTTCCTGTGAAGTGGATGACCATTTAAAAATGGTTTAAGCTGTTTAGTTTTATTTCAATTAAAAGGAGTGAGAAATATTTGAGTCGGGATTCTGTTTATCAAAATGTTGTTTTGGTTTTCAATCTGAAGTTACTCTTAGAAATTGGAAATCTTAAATGAGGCTGTTTTCAGCCGAATTGAAAAATTAAATGTTTATGTTTTTACAAAAATTGGAATGATGTTATTTGCAGCTGGATTACGAATTTCAATACAAAAGGCTTCAGCGTCGGTTTACAAATTTGGTTTACAAAATTTACTGATATACACTTAAAGAAATTTTTTTGATATGCTACTATATATCTATATATATAAAAATGAATTGCTGTTCGTTAGTCTCGCTAAAACTCGAGAACGGCTGAACGGATTTATCTTATCTTGGTCTTGAATTATTCGTGGAGGTCTAGGAAAGGTTTAAAAGGTGAGAAAAATTCGAATAATTGCCGGGAAAATCGTTTCCCCCAAATAATTGCAATACAAACGTTTTTTAAATAAAATGGAGACTACAATAATAGTAGGCGCCGGTATGTGATACATTGTTTGTCAGCTACTCATTGTTCTATGCTCAGTTAATTTTATCCCAGCAGTACTGAAATTCCTGGCCCCGACTTTTCCGGCCCGAATGTCAAATTTCGATCGAAAAACAAAAACAATTCAATAAGGTTTGCTCTTCGAACGTCAAAACAAAGTAGGCGAACTAATTCTGCCGGCCCTCTGCTGCTGCTAGAGTTCGAAATTATGCATATTCGATATTAGTTATTAATCACAAATATTTTCTAGTCATTCTAAATATTTTGCCCGGAAAACTTTCACCCCATGGTTCAATGATTAAGGCATCTGCCTGTTAATCGTAAGGTCGTGGGTTCGAATCCAAGCGGAAAAGTCTTTATTATGAGTTGATTTTTGTTTACTTTCATTTTATTTTAATATCGCAGTCTCACAATAAACTGTTATATTCAATACTTTTTTTTAAACGGGGATTCTTAATAATTGAGATTGTTTTAAACATGCAAATTTGTAGAGGTATATTATAGTCAGTCACAAAGTACGCGCGATTCCTTGATAGCTTAGAGGCGTGCATGTCGGTCTAGTATACAAAAGCACTAGGGTTCGAATCCCAGGGTGAGTAGTTATTAAATATAGTTTTCAATATTAATAATGTAATGTTACTTAACATATTAATTTAGTTTACAACATATATTAACAGCAATTTTTAAGGAATGAATAAAAAATATTGATTATCAGATTAGAAGAATGTAAGGGGGAATTTTTATACCCTTGCAGAGGGTATTATAATTTTGCTCAAAAGTGTGCAACGCAGTGAAGGAGACATCTCCGACCCTATAAAGTATATATATTCTTGATCAGGATCACCTCCTGAGTTGATATGAGCATGTCCGTCTGTCCGTCTGTCCGTCTGTCTGTCTGTCTGTCTGTCTGTCGGTTTCTACGCAAACTAGTCTCTCAGTTTTGGAGCTATCGAGTTGAAACTTTGCACACACCCTTCTTTCCTTTGCAGGTAGTATATAAGTCGGAACGGCCGGGATCGGTCGACTATATCCTATAGCTGCCATATAACTGATTGATCGGAAATGCCATAACTTTGGTGTTTTTTAAGTTAGAGGGTTGGGACTTTCCACACATGTTATATTTGACCAAAATATCTTATGTACCAAATTTCATAAGGATAGGCCGACTATATCCTATAGCTGTCATAGAACGGTCGGAATTGGCATAACTTTGGTGTTTTTTAAGTTAGAAAGATGGGACTTGGTACAGATTACTCTTTGGGCAAAATAATTCAATATGCCAAATTTCATAAGGATCGGCCGACTATATACGATCCGCTATATATTTAATAATATAAGATGCGTGGCGCCACCTAGCGGACTGCGACTGAACTGCAAGGGTATATCAACTTCGGCTCCGCCTGAAGTTAGCTTTCCTTTCTTGTTTTCTTTAATTTTGGGTCATGAATGCGACCTGATTTAGCCACGATTTTCACCGCGGAATCATGCTTTCTTTTCCGGCCTGATTCCGCTCTGAAATTCAGGTCTGAATCAGGGGCGATTTCGAGACAATTTTCACGACGGAATCCGGATTCGAAATCCGGGCGGATTCAAGGCTGATTCATGCCTGAAATCGAATTCCGGGCCGAGAGGACATTTTCAAAAATTTCAGTACCAAATTCCGGGCCGCTTGTTCTAGCTTTCCGGTTGGATTCGGGGGTGATCCGGGGGGATCCCGGGTGAATCCAGGGTGATTCCGGGGTGATTGGTACTGCTGGGATGTGACAAACCAATATTATGTTCACTGAAAAATTGTGAAAATATTGGAAAAATTTTAATTGGAAACCATCAAATCAATCACGTGTATTATGGAAATTATTTTTCAATTTCAACAGCCGGATTTGTCTTTAAAGTGGTAAGTTGAACTGTTCTATTCATAGTCCAAAACGCCGCACAAGACATGTAAGCTAGCAACAAGTGTATTCACAGATCTTAAGCAAAGAAAGACAAAATAAAAGAAGAGAAAAATTCCATTACTTACACCACCACAGCAACTGAAACCTTTGTTCATGCCGACTTGGAAGTTAAAAGATAAAACACACGTAACCAATCACTCACACCAACAATATGAATTCCAACACATAAAAACTACGTATACAAATGAATATAATGTGGTTAAGTGATGAACCGCCGTCGACAATTTCTACTCCAATTAACAAGATGTGGAGAGGTGATGATTGGGACAACAGGCCCTTTGATGACTTCTAGCAGGCTGGCCGTAGAATATCAATTAGGAAGATTAGGTTGGAGGGATGACTGTCCCTCTTTATCTGCTGGCCTAGAGACTCAGTCAGATTTGTGATAATAAATGTTTTACGGCGGATCGTCGGAGTTTCAATATAGGAGCGATGGCTCTTTATTGCATAAATGTAAAAACAGAACTGAACTTAAGAACTAACCAAAGTGAGACTCATAGCGGCCACTCCAATGCCGGCTATGCACGAGCTTCCGGCCAGACGCTGGGTCAGTAATTTGGCCGGAGCGAGCTTTCGGACGATCGGTCATTGCCGTCGCCCGGTTGACTTAGTTAACTACTCCCCCCTCCAGATTAAGGCCGCCCTCGGCCGACCCTATTTGGGCCATCACTTCCTTTAGTTGGGCCGCGGATCTCTTGGCCTGGGTGACTCGCCAACAAGTAAGGCCGATACAAATCAACGCGCAGCAAACTGCTCCCGCGACTAACGCTATCTGGTGCGAGCGGTAGTTGTTGACATCTTCCCCAAATCTCTTGATATGCTCCAGGTTACGTTCTCTTAAGCGGTGAAGGTATGGGAGGCTGAGAATATTGTTCATATAAATGTTCAGGAAAGGCTAGCTGGCTACTCCTGTTGCCCTCTTCTGGGCCATATCATGATTGATATATCGGGTTTCATTAACCGTGGCACTCTCGATGAAGGTGATAAGGTGTGTTCCTTGCAAGTAGATGTAAGTGCCATTGTCCACACTCACGCGAGCCGGGCGATCGTTTATGATGAGGATTCCCTCGTCCACATATGTGATGGGATGCAGATCGCTATGCTGGATGTCGCAGTGCGCAATCCCACCCGCGGGGAGTTCCTGGGCGCAGTTTTCATTTCATTCATTTATTTTTCAGTCCATGGAGCAGTTTTTTACCGTGATGATCTCTCCACCGCAGTCCGCTATGACCTTGTCCTGAACATTGTGTCGTGATGTGACACGGGAAAAATTGACGCAAGCTGACTTAATTTTAGGATACTTAATAATGAAATGATTAATGTTAGTGGATTGTAAAACTTTAACGGACGCAACGGACAATATATCTTTGATGGGGGTATCTGTGGGCTCCTCTATCCACATACTTTCCAGGTCTGCATGATCTAGTATGCTAGGGCTAACTATATTGATTTTGGCGAGCGCTATTGCAAGCAATAAATTTTGCAGCTCCATTGTAATCATCCTATCCCGAGATAATAACATCTCGTATAGGTGTCCCGAATCAATTTGGGATTCTTTAGCCAACCTCAGAATTTGATTGACTGTGCTAGTAATGTTATTTATCTGTTCCTGTACTTTACTGTTAATATTGACCTGTCTATTGTTTGCATCAATAAGCTGGAATTCGGTAAGTCTGATTTTTTCAAAATCCTCCGCGTCTGGCTTTTCCGCCACTACCTTTAACGCCGCTCCCAAGAAGTCTAAACTCCAAGCTACTCTATGGTGGATGCTCAGTGACTCGAGCGACATCTACGCTCAAAAGTTTCTGCATGTGTGACTGGGGAAACATGTGAATCATGTTATTAGTCTCTTACACCACGCGCCTGAGAGATTTTCCGTGTGTCTTACGAATGCAAATTCTTCCCATACTAATATTCGACCATCAATAATAGGAATGTATTTGGCCTGCGAGTAGTCCGTGACGTGTGCCGATGTTAGGGTTAAAAGGAATAACAGAGGTATAGGAGTGAACCTACAATTTTCGGATTCATTGTAGTGTTTTGCAAAATTTAAGAAGCCCACCACCAAGCATATAAAGCGCAGAATAGCCTAAGTAAAAACAATGATAACGACAAATAAAAAATAAGAAAATTTATGCCACGTGGCTAGGAATAAAAAATGTGAAAAAAGGTGGTAAAAAATTATCAGACGAATCAAGTCAACATGACCAAGCCTCGTCTACCTAAGGTTGTCCTTTGGGACCACCCTCCCCTTAATGAGGACTGTGGTCCCCATGTCCGCTTCTACAACTTTCTCTTCTCACAATGGAGAGAGTTTGTTGCCTAGTCGCCTGTTAGATTTTACTAGGACTTTTTCGCCAATTTTGAACACCCTGTTGAACACCCTGGAAGCATTTTCCCTGTTCGTGAGCTTATCTTGGGCGATCCTAATCTTATCCTGAATCTCATACAGTGGTTCTTCCGATTGTGTTTGTATCATGTCGGCCGGCCTCTTGTCGATGACCGAATGGATAGATTTATTGTACCTGGCTGTGGCCAGTAAGATTAGCTCGACGGTGTCACTGATGCCTTTATCAATTTTAAGGCGTCTGGCGAGCTCGTTAACCCCGGAATGCTTTTCCAGCATGGTCAAAATGGTGTGCGATTTTAACGATGGTTCGTTGTCGCAATATATGACCTTGGTTTTAGGCAAAAAAACATTCATCAGCAGTAGTAATGCCGGTTTCAGGTCCTCTATGGTTCTAGAGGGAATTGATTGAATCATGGCAAATTTAGAGAATTTGTCAATGCACGTAAGGAAATGTTTTTTGTCCGTGGAGAAAATGTCTATGTGTAGCATTTCTCCTACAAGAGATGGGAGTGGTGTCTCGCCAAGCTCATGCTTTTTGGGGTGTCTGTCATACTTTTCCTTAGCGCGTGTCCTACAATTAGCGACTATTTCGCTTGCTAGTTTAGCCATTTTCGGGAAGTAGTACTCGGAGAGTACCTGATTCACGTTTTCTTGGGCAGACCTGTGAGCTCTGTTGTGCTCGACAGTAAGAAGCTCCCGCATCTCGTCAATTGCAAAAATATCCGTCCAAAATTTGGTGGCAGGAAATTGCCGAACCAATTTGTCCTGTACCATTGCTATCGTGTGCACATCGCAATGGATGGCGTTTACGCCTTTAGGAACTATCACGTCCGCGAGCTCCTCCAGCAATGACTCTTCGCAAAGGAAGTCAATGTTATGCCGTCTCCGGGGCGGGCTTCCTCCAGAGTTATCTGGTTTTGGAAGCAATTTAGAGGCTTGTCCGTTGATGGGATAGTGTGGGTTAGCGACAGCTTACTGTGAATTGTGGCCGCGCTTGAAAATGCCTCTTCCTCTTCTACAACGTTGAGTTGTTACCTCGAGAGGGCATCTGCAACGAGGTTGTCTGTGCCAGGCATGTAATGAACCTTGGCACCATACTCGTCGATGCGTTCTTTCCACCTTTTAATTTTCGTATTCGGATTAGAATCGGACACCGCGTAGGTCAGCGGTTGATGGTCAGTGTAGACATTTATGTCTTTGACCCCATTCAGGTAGTGACGCAGCTTTCCTAGTGCCCAAACTATGGCGAACAGCTCCATTTCGTTGGTAGCGTAGTTAACCTCTCTATCCTTTAAGGTTCTGGAGATCATAGTGATGGGTCGTCCCTTTTTGGAAAGCACTGCGCCAATGCCGTATGCCGAGGCATCTGTCGTTAGATCAAATGCCATTTTATAATCGGGATAGCTGAGGATGACATCCTCTGAAGCCAGAATGTTACGCAACTTATGGAAAGCAAGCCGTTGCTGCTCGCTAAATTTCACCTGAATATTCTTGGATCTGTGCCTACTGATACTTCCATGCTCCCCTTTAAGTATTTCAGATATGGGCCTACCTATTGATGCGTAATCTTTGATGAAGCATCGGTAATAACTGGCCCGGCCAAGGAACGATCTCACCTCGAATACATTTTTGGGTTCGGGAATTCCTGTATGGCCTTGGTTTTTTCTGGGTCTGTTGTGGTACCTTTATTAGTGAAAATAAAACCCAAGAAACTAACGTTCTTTTTAAAGAAAAGTGATTTTTGTGCTGACACCCTCATGTTGGCGTCGAGCAGGCTCTTAAGAACCCAATCCACATGCCGTATGTGGACGTTTTCGTCCTCTGAAAAAACGATGACATCATCAACATAGACATAGCAAAATTTGCCAATCTGCTCTCGCAGTATGTCGTCGATGGTTCTTTGGAAGATGCTGGCAGCATTCTTCAAACCAAACGGAAGCCGGCGAAACTCGTATTTTCCTCCGTTAACGGAAAAGGAAGTCTTTTCGCGGTCACGCTCTGCCAGAGTGATCTGGTGGTAGCCTGACTTCAGATCAAGTGTCGTGAAGTTTTTGGCTTTGCCTAAATTCCCTAGTATCATAGAGATATTTGGCATGGGATAGCGATCGGGTATCGTCCTCTCGTTCAATTTGCGAAAGTCCAACACGAGTCGCATCTTTCGGTTGCCAGCTTCGTCAGTGTCCTTTTTGTCTACTACCCATATTGGGTTATTGTAGGGGGACTTTGACTTTTGTATTATGCCATTCTTTAGCAACTCTTGGATTTCGCTGTTGACAAAATCTGCAGCCCCCATTGGGTATGGGTAAAGCTTGGCATAAATGGGCTCCTCGCTTACCGTCCTGGTGGTAGCTACCACCGACGTGTTGTAAGGCAGGGCCTCGTTGGGGTTTGCGAAGGCTTTCTTTCGTTTGCCAAGCATTTTGATAAAGGCCTCTTTAACTAGAGGCGGCGCATCCGAGGAATCAATGTTGGTAAAATTGACGTCGGGGCACGATTGGAACTCTAACTTTTCTACTTCGGAGCCTCATTTGAGGTGGCCGGAAGCTAGACAAAGCGATGCCACTGCCTGTTTTAACAGGTCAAGACCAATTATGGCATCAAAGGAGGACAAATCTGGTAATATGAAAAACGTGGCCTTCAAGTTAAATAGGGAAACATAACACTTTTTAGTGATAGTGGGGACGTCATGGATCGAATGAATCGTGAATGGCGATTCTACTGGGCGGACACCTTTCAATCCCTCGTATGGACGGATGAAATTTTTTTCCGCGTGATATGACAATTTTTTTCATATCTACCCCCGTAACTCTTCGTCTGATGACAGGTAGCAGGGATTTTCCCCTAAAAAATTCATTGCGTCAGAATCATATTCATAGCATCGTCACTGACTTCTTGTGCCGCGCTCGAAGCTGCGGCGGTGTAATCTTCGGTTTCGTTTGGGCCCTGAGTAATGTGGTTTACCCTCAGCCTTTTGGGCGGGCCGGATCGATCGGATCCGGCCGGCTTCCTATTTTGAAGACATGATTAGGTTTGACAACCTAGACATTGAAGGGTCAACAGCTCTGGCGTGTTTTCGCGACGCCTGTCACTGCTCGGAGCGGAGTGCACCTGAGCCTTGTGTTGTTTAGTAAAACAACACAAACGGGTTTTTACCCGCACTCACTTGGGAGTGCCCTTGATAGGACGTTTGTTGGCGATTTTGCGCCTTTTGAACTTGCTTCCTGTACCTATCTTCCAGGCTCTTCGCAAACGATGCTGCGAAGGTGTACCTCTCGTGGTTTGATTCCACTTCTTGAGCCAATGCCAGCGCAGTTGGCATGTCCTTCGGCTTTGCTGAGAAAAGGACATCGGAGAGGCTGCGCTTGAGGCCTGAAATAAAAAAGCGGAGCGCATCATCCCGGAACTTTTCGCATAAAATTCTTGCCGCCGATGCTTCGTACGACATAGTGGCCTTATTAGTAAGCAAGGTGAGTTTTTCTCGACCCCGTCATAGTATTGCAGAAGCGTGAGGCTTCCCTGTCTGAGAGTACCCATTTCCTGCTCGATGACGTGAATCTGTCTTTTCTCACTATATGTGAAATCGAGGCGGTCTATAATCGCATCAAAATTCAATATTGTGCCGAACGAGGATAGCACTGCATCGGCCGGACCCCTAATCTTACTCCTAATTATGACTACCACCTGATAATGGCGTGAGCTATTAACATAATTCCTAAAAATGTAATATGCGGCTACCGCCGCATGCCGCCAAGAGACGTATGTTTCTTGTGCCCCCGTAAATTCGGGCAGGCATTTAACGGCATCTAAAGGCTCATTGCATTGAACATTGTCTTTGATATCAATGGGCTCATAAACCTTGATTTTTGGAGCCTCTGCTTGTGTGGGTGCGACTTAAACCGCTGCCACCTGGGCGGCCAACTGCTCTATGGCTTGGCGCAATTCCTGCTCTTTGTTGACCCTTTCCGCCAAGGCATGGTTAACCGCGTATGGCCTATTCTTCCTGTACCGCTGGAATGGAGAGCTTATATGTGGCCAAGTTAAATCGCACTGGTAGAGGAATTGCTTGCTCAAGCTATTTTGCCCATGAAGGCTGTTGGCATGGCAAGGGGTGTGCGGGGTCGGAGCCGCCGCTCTAGCAACAAAGTAAATGAGCTCGTCAAATCGAGCAGGTGCCCTGACAAGTAGTGACAGGGTCAAGGGTATGCGGGGACTGAGCCTCCGCTATGAGAAACAAAGAAATGAATAGCAAGAATTTGCCACACAAATGCATATGCAGCAGGATCGGGTTTCCAGCAGTGGCTGATGTATTGCGAGGTATATAAATAAATTATATAAATTCACGACAAATTTCGTTAGCGGCGGCCTAGTGCTGTAGAGGTGTTTAATATCCGTACTTATTTTTGGCAGTAAAATGCAAACAATACATAGACAGCATAAAACAAATACTATTATCGCACATATAATTCACCATTAAAAATTGTCAATCAAATAATGAGTTAATTAATTTTTATTTAATAAAGTTAACACAAAAATATTAAAGTGGAGCTGCAGAAATTATTCCGGCCGCGATTTATTTCATTTAGTTTGAAGCTAAACTAATGCAGATATAGGAAAGCATATAGTTGAAGGTGCTCACTTACATGTTTCCCCAATTTGTTACGGTGGGTACTTTTAGATGCTGGGCGCCAATTAACATAATGTGGTTAAGTGATGATGTTTTACGACGGATCGTCGGAGTTTCAATATAGAAGCGATGGCTCTTTATTGCATAAATGTAAAAACAGAACTGAACTTAAGAACTAACATAAGTGAGATAATGTTGGAGGGATGACTGCCCCTCTTTATCTGCTCATAGCGACCACTCCAATGGGCAGTGCTTGTCGGCTATGCACGAGCTTCCGGCCAGACGCTGGGTCAGAAATTGTAGTGTGTGGATTTCCAACAGGGCACGCATGCGAGGAGCGGTCATAAGATAGACCTTGAAAAGCTTAAAAGCTTATCACCGAATATCATTGATCTGCGGTCACCTTGGATAAGTGAACGAAACATCACGCGATTCTTATCTATGTTTTTGCATATCGAGATAAGAGTGCCGTTATGTAAAAGCTTTTTCTCTAGCATAGTTAGGGCTAGATTTGCATAGGAGAGCTTCGACATTATTTGACGAGCTTGAAAGCAATACGGCTGCAATTGTAAGCCAAGTTTAATAAATATTTAAATAGTGCTGAAAAATAAGTAAAATCAAATCCCAGACGAATTTGTGGGATTCATTTAATAGTGTTCAGTAGTTTATGCCAGGTATGTTATAAATTCAGTGCAGTGCAGTTTTGTTTCCATGAAATTATTACCCCCCCAGTGCCACGTGCCAGTGCGGCTAGCACCAGATTATGTAATCGGCTAGTACCAGATTATGTAATTGGCTAGCACCCTATTATGCAACCTGCTAGTACCAGGTTATGCAACCGAAATGGATGGAAGCCGAAATGGATGAAATATCGGAATTAACTAGTGCAGAGATTCGACGCGGGATCGCCATCTTTTGATATATATTTTGGATTTGACGACAAGCCCCCCTTTTCGCTACACGGAGAGAAAACTCCAGCGAATTATTGATAAATTTGTAACTATAAGAAGTGCAATTATGTGAATTTTATTCAAAGCTCTCAAATCCCTTTTGTTAATTATGAAATTATTCTGCGGAAAGAAAGAATATTGTACCTTAATTCAAATTTTGCACACCCTTTAGTTTTTTTTTCTCAAATAATTAAGATCTTAATATCCTTTGTTATTTTATTATAAATATATAGATTTATGTATATATAGATAAGAGATATGAAAATATAAGGAAAGAATTTAGATGGAATTAAATAATAACTTTGCGATAATATTCGAGCATGGCCAGGCTAATTTATTGTTCTATTTAAATTAATAATTATAAACATCTTTAGCTATTCCTGTCCTTGAGCTCAACGGCGGCGTACATCGGTGAGTGAATATCCCTAAATTAAATTTTAATAGTTTTGCGCTGCAAACAGTAAATTTTAGCAAGGCATGAATTGAATAATTTTGGATTAATAATAATTTTAACTAATGAAATCGCAAATTTTCTAATTCCTAATTTAATTACTACATTAATCCCAAACGTAGTTAAACTGATGTATAATTAATGTAGATAATAAGTGGAATTTTATGAAGTCTAGTATAAGTTAGTTTAGGGCGGAGCGGGAGCGCAAGTGAAACTCTCACTTTCGCTCTCCCATGAATTCGCCCCGCTTCGCCGCATTAGATAAGCTAGTTGTTGCTGATTGAATATAATCGAATTTATAACGTCGAAGAGTGCACGCATTTTCGTTTTCGTTCGTTTTTTTTGCAATTGCATTTAATTTCTACAGCCACCTATTTTTCCTTTCGTTTTCGGGAAGAGATAAAATAATCTCAATAAACATTTTGGCGCCCCCGGGTGGACTGTAGTATAATTAAATAAAAAAAAGCAACAAAAAATAGTGACAGTGACACATAACAGATATAAACAATATATATAACATATATATATTCAAAAAAAAGAGTTGCTCGCGACGGTGTGTTAGTGAATTCACAAATACAAATTAAAGAATTCTCCGCGTCGCGAAACTTTTCCAATCAACTACATAGCTGCTACTGGAAGGATTCGTCGTCCCCATGCCCTGCACCTGCATCAATTGTGAAAGGAAAGTGGCCGCAGGATTAAAGGATCCGAAAGCAGAACCCCAGGTATTTGTGCAAAAAATTGAAAGTTGAGATAAGACAAATTAAAATCCGTCTTGTGCTGGAATATTGCACCCTCCTTTCAATTCTTGGCGCATACGTACGTAGAAAAAATAGTAGAGCAAAATCAAATAACAACATATATAAAAGTTCTAAAAATTTAATTATAAATATATGTGCTAACCTAAATGTACTGCCTGTGGATAAAATAAAAAAGAGAATATTTATATTATTTGCAATCACTGTCGTTCTCGAATTTACAAATCTTCCAAATAAATACTAAAGTGCAGCCAAAAATTATTTTATTTATTACAGATAAAATAAAGATATTTTATCTGTAAGATAAAGATATTAAAGATACATACATACAAATAGATGCAGCGATAATATTCTCGTTTTCGTTTCCCACCGTTATCCGCTGCTGTATGTATGTATGTATATGCACTTTTTGGCGCGTATAGTTTACCGGTCTGCCAAGTGACGCGCTCCCCTACAATTTGGTCGAGCATATTGGTTTCGGTGTCATTGGCGACCAACTATTTTTTTTGGATACTCTGTGCCTCGACTATAAATAATTCGTTATCAATTAATTAATCAATTTAGATTTGGTTAAATTTAATAAATTATTTATTATATTTAAATAAGATTAATTGGTCAGAAATGAAACTGCTTCTCAGTGGACTGTATATGAATTTTGTGGTGTTTATTGATTGACGGTTAAGAAATAACTGAATAAATTAAATGCGACGCAGCGCATTGATGCCTTAGGTATAGATACATAGATTTACATGTGTGAGAAATGGAAATTATTAAGTATATAAGAAAATGGCGGCGCGTCGATCAGCGTTGCCGTGGTTATTTGTATATAGAACTTCTTACAATATGATTAAGGGAAAATAAGATTCATGTTGCCTAAATCTCAGCAACATGAATAGATACAAAGTTGCCCAAATGCATTCCGTTCCTCAACATCCCGGTCCGCCCTGAAACATCGTTTCTGAATTTGGTAAAACTGCGATCTTGGTTATAGGGCGAGTTGCTTCTCCTGAAGCAGTTTTCAATTTGACAGCACGAACTCTCTACCATCTGTTCCTGTGTGAGTTGAGATGACCCTTGCAAGTGGCCAGGCTGCTGGCGGAGTATTCGAATCTTTGATGAGAACAACTGATCCCAATTCCACATTGGGTTGCGGGGTTCCCCACTTGGGGCGATGCTGTAGCGTAGTTAGGTATTCCTGGTGCCAGCGCTTCCAGAATCCTTGGTATAGTGCTTGAACTCCCTGCCAGTAGTCCAGTCGATTTTTCTGTATGTGGCTCATGTCGCCTTCGGGAATTGTTGTGAATGATCTGCCTATCAACAGGTGTGCTGGAGACAGATATGTGACGTCGGTGTCCGGTGTATAGTACAGTGGTCTTGAGTTTATCACTGCACTTATTTGTGCTAATAGGGTGTGCATCTGTTCAAACGTTAGGATAGTGTTGCCAATGACGCGGCGCAGGTGAAGCTTGACTGATCTTACGGAAGACTCCCACTTTCCTCCCCAGTGAGGTGCGTACGGTGGAATGAAGACCCATTTAATGCCTTCATCTGCCAATGTCTGCTGCCAATGATCCTTATGCTGTGAAGATGCCACGAGTTGTTGCATCTCGTCCAATGCTCGCCTTGCTCCGACAAAATTCCTGCCATTATCACTGTAGATTTGTGCACATTTTCCTCGGAGCGACATGAATCTTCTCAGAGCTGCCAGAAATGTCTCCGTGCTGAGATCAGTGGCTAGTTCCAGGTGTAGTGCCGAGGTGACGAGGCACACGAAGAGACATATGTATCCCTTTGACTTCTTAGCGTTGCGACCCTTTCGATCCTTGAGAGTAATTGGTCCAGCGTAATCACATCCAGAATTGACAAAGGGAAGTGATTGTGTGATTCTGATACTTGGCAAGTCGGACATGAGTTGATGCGTAGTATGGTGTCTTTGACGAAAGCATCTGATACAGTTGTGGGTGACCTTTCTTATCAGGTTGCGTGCTCCAATTATCCAATATCGTTGGCGAACTATTACAAACAGTGCAGATGTGCCTGGGTGTAAGTTTACCCAGTGCTCGTGTTTCAGGATAAGCTTCGTAATGTGGTGTGCCTTAGGGAGTAATATCGGGTGTTTGACTTCTTCTGGTAATTGAGATTGCCTCAAACGGCCTCCAACTCGTAGCAGACCATCCTGTCCAATGTATGGGGTTAGCTTGAATAACTGCGACCTGTTTCGCAGTGGTTGTTCCTTTTCTAGAAGCCTTCTGTCATCTTCAAAGCACGCCTGTGCGTTCCGCAGGCATACTATTTGTGCTGCCTTGATTTCTTCAAAAGACAGTATCGTGGATTCGACTCGTTTTCGCGGCTCTTTCAGTCTTTGAATAAAACGTAAAACATAGCCCACGGTATGTACCAGCCTTCGCCAGGATGAGGCGCGGTGGGCTAGTTCGTCAAATTCTGATAATGAATTGTCCATCTCCTTCAGAGTGAGCATGGCTGTGGTCTTCAATACGTCCTGCGCATGGCCTTCTGAAATATTCAAAGAGAGTTCTGAGTTTTGCATTTTTACTGTATACTCATCTTCATCGTGTAGCCAAGTTGGTCCGTTCCACCAGAGGTGAAATTCCATGAGCTATGTAGCCATCATTTCCCTCGATGCCCAATCTGCGGGGTTTTCCTTTGAGCTTACGTGATGCCAGGCGTTTCGTGGCAACGTTTCAAGAATTTCCGATGTGCGATTTGCGACAAATGTTGAAATGAAACCAATGAAACCGAATATGTTCCGTCTTCATGTCGAAACCTACAGTAAACGGCAGCAGCGTATGCCTTGGTTAATGCGACGGAAAAGGCGTGTAGTTCAATCGAGTCCTCCCTGTTGGGAACATATCGTGGTACTCTCAGCTTTTTTAGCGTGTCGGGATCTGCTCTGCACTTGAGCCATGGTTCGGCAATGTTTGGTGGAAGCTTCGTGTCCCAGCCCAGGTCCAATAGCCATAACTGTTGAAACATGATTTTAAATTGAACCACAATCGGCGATAATAAGCCAAGAGGGTCAAACATACGTGCAACATCTGATAGGATTTGCCTTTTCGTACAATTCGGATTTGATGTCAAGCCTGTCTTGTACATCAGCTGATCGTCGATTGAATTCCAGTAAATTCCAAGTACTTTTACTGCTTCTTCTTCTCGTTCGGTGCTGGATTCGCGTCTGCAGATACGTGATGAATTGGACACCCACTTGTCGAGTTCCAATTTGGCGTGTGACATGAGTTCTAATAACTCATTCCTAATAGCTATTAGCTCATTCTCGTTGTTCGATCCAGTAAGTACATCGTCTACGTAGAAATCCTCCAAAAGGATTTTCGATGCAGTAGGATATTGCTCCTTGTGATCATATGCAAGTTGTTCTAACACTCGTACAGCCAGGTATGGTGCACAAGCGGTTCCATAAGTTACAGTGTCTAATTGATAGTGCTTAAGAGGCGCTGATGGATGCTCTCGCCAAACAATGCGTTGGTAGTTTTGATGATCGGGGCTTACCCAAATTTGGCGAAAAATTTTGACGATATCTGCGGAGAATACGTATCTATACATTCTGAAGCGTAGGCATACGGAAAAGAGATTGCGTTGAATACTAGGCCCAATGTGTAATACGTCATTTAGTGCAACTCCGTTGGCGTCCTTAAATGACCCGTCGAATACGACCCTAAGTTTTCGCCCAACTTTAGGATGATGCAGCAAATAGAAGAAATTGCCTGAATTGAAGCTTGGTGTTCTGATTTCGTGCATATGGCCAAGACTGATGTATTCCTGCATAAACTTGATGTACCTTTCTCGTAAATCCTGATTGCGCTGTAGTCGTCTTTCTACAGCCATGAAGCGGGATTGCGCTCCCTGGAACGTGTCTGCAAATTTCGGGTTTGCTATTTTGAAAGGTAGCTCGACTATATACCTTCCAGCGTCATCCCTTTTGTGAGTCTCGAGGAAATGTTTTCCACCTTGTTTTCGTCGGGATCCTTGTGTGCGTAGCTGCTTACTTCTTCTATCTCCCAAAATCGTTGTAGTGTAGTGTCAATGTTGCATGTGGAGAATAGAGTTGTAGTTGTTGGAGAATGATTAACTCCAACCGATGTGATGACCCATCCAAATATTGAAGAAATGGCAATAAGATTGCCCATGTTGTCGTGCATCTTTTGGCCGGTTAGGGTGGCCCAAACGTAGTCGCTCCCCAATAAAATGTCTATCGGGGCCACTGATGCGAAGTTGGTATCCGCCATCAGAAATCCATTGAATACATTGAGTGATGATGGATCAACATTGTGTCTCTGCAGCGAAGATGTGATCTTACTTAGAAAGTGTGCGGTAATCTTTAGAGTGTTGTCCGAAACTCTAGATTTGAGATGCAGCTGAGTGACCCCTCTGGTTGCCTCAGCCTTGATGGCAGAAATTCCTGCCACTAGGATCCGTGATGATGAACGTGCTAGCCCAAGTGCGTTGATGCAACGTTCCGAAATGTACGACAATTCAGATCCACTGTCGAATAGTAGCCGGCAGCTTGTATATATCCCATTTGCGTTTTGGACATATACCAATGCAGTCGGCAGCGTGCTTTGGCGACGCCCATAATTGTTTGGAATAGCTACCGAGCCTTGTGCGTCTGCAGCCGATTGTGAGCCGTATGCTCGTGCGATGTGACTGACTGTCACCGATGTAGTGTGAGGAGCGTCCTGATTACGCTGGTCCTCCCTTCCTGTTGACACGGTCTGTGCCGTATCCTGCGAACTGATCGTGGTTGCTGCAAAGCCTTGCGCGTTTGCAGCCGGTTGTACATGCAATAAAGTATGATGCCGAGCATGGCATATCCTACAGTTGAATTTGGATTCACACTGCCTGGTAAAGTGTCCAGGCTTCAAACAGTTGAAACATACCGATTTCTCTTTTGCCGTTGCTCTTCGTTGTTCACAACTTAGCGCCAGAAAATCCGCAGATCCAACCAGATCGGGTCCGTTCATGTTGCCCTTGACGCCATTGCTTCTCTCGACAGCCATCATAATATGCATAGGTTTTCTCGCCTTTTCAACTTGCTTGATCTTGCCATCCCCGATGCTTTGTCGTTGACTGAGTTCAAACTCCTCACAGCGTGTATCCAGGAACTTGAACAAATCCTTGGTTATTGGTGAGTTTAGATCGCGGCTGTCCTCGATCCATTTGCGACGTGTTTCTGCATCCATTTTTTGCAAAATTAGAAAAATGATCCAGCAATCACGTGTGTTTTCCCCAATTGCGTCCAATGCACGAACTATTTCGTTTGCTACATCATTCACTTTCCTTAGCACTGATACATCAATCTTTGTTGTTTCTGGTAGCTTTGTGAACTGTTCCAATAATGAAAACACAATATGGCGTGGTCTGTCGTACCTCTCGTTTAAACGCGACACTGCTGTTTCATATGCGCTGTCAGTAATTGGCAAATGTGCAATTAGATTCGCTGCTTCATCGGTCAATAGTGATTTCAAATAGTGAAACTTCTGTGCATCTGATAGTTGTCGCTTCTTATGGATAGTGCTTTTATAGATATCCCAAAATGCCGGCCATTCCTTGTAGTCTCCCGAAAAACGTTTGATTTGAATTTTCGGTAGTTCATTATGCGTTGCTACTTGCTGCTTCAGAAACAGCCATTCGTTCTAGCATCTGTTGTTGTTGTTGTAGTAACCGGAAAAGTGCATCTCCATTACCCGGCATTGACTCATTGCTTTGAGTGCTTGTTACAAGTAACTCCCTTGCCCTCAGGTACCTTCCTTCGTACTCCTCGTAGTCGTTGGCTGGATCTACGTACCCATCGACCGCATCGTGAAGCGATATCTTGTCGCCAATCTTCTCGAATTCGCTCCATGCCAAATCCAGTCGATCCAACAAGACATCGATTCCATCCTTCGTTTGTGTTGCAGGTAAACGCTCAGCTAAGGACACGATCCTCGTGATCGTACCCATCAGTCTGCGGCGGCCTACAACCAGCAACTTGTATTCCTCCTGAGTTGCTCGCGACGGTTGTGCCAGTGAATTCAAAATACAACTTAAAGAATTCTCCGCGTCGCGAAACAAATTTCTCCAATCAACTACATAGCTGCTACTGGATGGATTCCTCGTCCCCATGCCCGGCACCTGCATCAATTGTGAAAGGAAAGTTGCCGCAGGATTAAAGGATCCGAAAGCAGAACCCCAGGTATTTGTGCAAAAAATTGAAAGTTGAGATAAGACAAATTAAAATCCGTCTTGTGCTGGAATATCCTTAATATATCCACCCTCCTTTCAATTCTTGGCGCATACGTACGTAGAAAAAATAGTAGAGCAAAAATAAATAACAACATATATAAAAATTCTAAAATTTTAATTATAAATATATGTGCTAACCTAAATGTACTGCCTGTGGAGAAAATAAAAATTTTTTTTTTTTTTAATTAAACTTTGCTTTTATTTATAGGATCTTCTCTTAATTTTGAGACTAACAATAAGTTTTCAAATCTTAACATTAACATTTAACTAACAGTAGACTAAGACTGCATTCTGGTTGCGCGTTCCTCAAGACGGTCGCTGGGTGGGTAGGTCATTGCGACGAAGTCGTGATTGGTTGCTCAGCCTTGTTAGACCTCTCGCCAGGTGGTTAGGATGCGGCAATAGCTTGCTAAAGTACTTTTCCTTCTGTTCTGCGATCACATCTTTGACTGGAAGAATGTTTAAGTCGCGATGTATGTTTTCGTTGCGAACGTACCACGGTGCCCCGGTGATTGTTCTCAAGATCTTCGACTGAGCTCGCTGGACTATGTCAATATTGCTATTGCTGGCATTCCCCCATAACTGGGAGCCGTACATCCATATAGGTTTAAGTACCGAGTTATACAGCAGGACTTTATATTCAAGGCAAAGGGGAGACCGAGCGTTGATAAGCCAATGAAGGCTGCTGGCTTTTAGCTTTAGGTGGGTTCTTTTAGCTTCTATGTGCCGACGCCATGTGAGTCTTCTATCGAGGTGTACTCCTAGATATGTTACCTCGTTTGCTTGCGGGAGTAGGGTGTTGTTTAGCGTAAGGGGCGGGCAGTTTTGCCTATTCAAGGTGAACGTAACGTGCTTGCATTTTTGTTCGTTTACTTTAATTCGCCAGTTTGATAGCCATTTTTCAACATCCACCAGATGAAGAGCTAGCTGCGCAGTTGCTTGCATCGGGCATTTTGAGCGGCTAAGAATAGCTGTATCATCAGCAAACGTAGATGTTGTTAGTCGTGTGCTTGTCGGGATGTCTGCTGTGTAGAGAACATATAATGTTGGTCCGAGTACACTTCCTTGAGGAACTCCGGCTCCAACAGTGAATTCGTCAGATATATCTGTGTTGCACCTCACAGCAAATTTTCTGTCGTAAAGGTAAGACTCTAAAAGCTTGTGGGTATTACAAGGGAGCATTGTCTTGATCTTGTACATTAGACCTTCTAGCCAGACTCTATCAAATGCTTGAGAGACATCTAGAAATATTGCGGTACAGTACTCGCGTTTTTCGAATGCATTCCGAATTTCTGCTGTTATCCGGTTGACCTGCTCAATTGTTCCGTGCTTTTCACGAAACCCAAACTGATGTGACGGGATTCCTTCCTGGATCCTTAGGTATGTGTTTATTCGAGTCAGAATGCATTTCTCAAAGAGTTAAGATAAGCATGAACGTAGGCTTATAGGTCTATAGGACGTGGGAATTGTGTGGTCTTTTCCCGGCTTTGCTATCATTATTATAATTGACTTTTTCCATCTCGCTGGAAAGTGGCCAAGTTTTGCGATGGCATTGAAGAGCTGGGTGATAGTGCAGACGGCGCAATATGGAAGCTCAATGATCATTTTGGGAGTTATGAGGTCGCAGCCTGGTGATTTTTTCGGATTTAGTTGGTTTTTGATGATATTAGCGATTTCGTTTGGGCGAAACTCGATTGGTTCATGTTGAAGCTGAGGCTCATATGGTAAAGTCGGCAAAGTAAAGGCACTAGTGGCCGGATTTGGTTGGAAGATATTTTTATGGTGATTGGAATATGGTGATTTCTAATAGGCATCACGGTTTCTTTCGGTGAGCTTAGAGTTGGGTGAGCTCTCCATAGTGAGTGTTTTGTACTAGAAGTTGACAATTGCTCTATATAGCGGCGGTGGACATAATCTTCTTCTTGCTGTAGGGCTTTAGTAAGTTGACCTGAGGCATGTCTAAAGCTTTGCTTAGCAGATGGCGATCTGGAATTGCCACTCGCGACGTAAACGCCGCTTTTCGAGGACGAGCTGTTCGATTTGTAGATTTGTCTTTTTATTGCTTTGTGTATTTATAGTTTGCGATGTTGAGGCTCGAGCTGCAGAGACGAGTACAGACTCAAGTGAATTAACAAAGCTGTCTACGTTGGCTTCATCGTGGAGATGAGGACTTAGCTCAATGTGTGAGCTGATATATTTTCTGTACTTAACCCAATTGGTTTTCTGTGAGGTCAATTTTAATGGTTGTTCCAATGTTCCTGGATGTCGCAGTAGAATAAACAGGACAGGCGAGTGATCAGATGAGAGATCCGATAGGCAATTTGCGCTTATCAGATTTATAGGGATGTTTTTGGTAATCGCAAAGTCTATTAAATCTGGTAGTTTCCTTGGGTCTGCCGGCCAGTATGTTGGTGTGTCAGAAGAAACATAGTCGAGCTTGTTCTTGGCTTTGATAATTGCATTATAGAGCTGCTTCCCTTTTGGAGTCACGAGACGGGATCCCCAGTGTGTGTGCTTGGCATTGTAGTCTCCTGCTGCTATGAAGTGGTCTCCAAGTGTGTTGAAAAACTGCATAAACTCATCTTCAGCTATATTGAAGCGGGGGGGGCAGTATACGGCGGCTAGTGTAAGTTGGTTGCCAGTATTTAGTTGTATATTTATAGATGTGGCCTGTAGGTAGTTTTTAGCAAATTTGTTTTGATAATGGTGCTTTATGCGGCTTCTGATTAGAATTCCAGTCCCACCATGTGCTTTACCATCTGGATGATTTGTTCCGTAGAATGAATATCCTCGTTGTTGAAAATTGTATTTGTTTGTAAGGTGTGTTTTCGAAAGCAGCATTACATCGATATGATTGTCGAGTAGGAATTGAGCTAACTCAAGTTTATGTTGCGAAACGCCGATAAAAAAGAAAATATTTATATTGTTTGCAATCACTGTCGCCCCTTACCCCTCGTTCTGGAATTTACAAATCTTCCAAATAAATACTAAAGTGCAGCCAAAAATTATTTTATTTATTACAGATAAAATAAAGGTGCATATATATTTGGTTTACATACATACAAATAGATGCAGCGATAATATTCTCGTTTTCGTTTCCCACCGTTATCCGCTGCTGTATGTATGTATGTATATGCACTTTTTGGCGCGTATAGTTTACCGGTCTGCCAAGTGACGCGCTCCCCTACAATTTGGTCGAGCATATTGGTTTCGGTGTCATTGGCGACCAACTACTTTTTTTGGATACTCTGTGCCTCGACTATCAATAATTCGTTATCAATTAATTAATCAATTTAGATTTGGTTAAATTTAATAAATTATTTACGCCTAGGCATGCAGGTCGTCACCTCGTGGACTTCCGTCCACAGTGATTATATTTAAATAAGATTAATTGATTATTTTCGTTTTCGCATTTTCTTGTTGTTGAATTAAATTCAATAAAATTTTAAATAAATTTTTAAAAATTTATTTATTAAGAAATTTTTAATATTAATATTTTAAAATTAATAAAAAATTTAAATAAATTATTGATCTTAAATTTGCATCGTTTTCGTTTTTGTATTGAAAAAACAAATTTTGTAGAATGGAAAGTACTAAACAAAAACTTACTTCCACGACTCTTATTGACTTAAAAAAAAAGATTAAATGTCAAAGTTAAAAGCATTCGCCGGTTGGAGGAACGTTTGGAAGATGGATCACTTCCTCTAAATAAAACCGAGCTAGAGTGCAGGCTTTAGGTTTTAGATGAGGCAATTTCTAAAGCAAATGAGTTGCAAGACCAGATCGAGCAAATAGATGAAATGGATGATTTCGGAGCCGAGTTGGAAGAATTAGGAATAACTACGAAGGCAAAGATTATGTTCTTATGTAATGCCTTGAGCTACTGCAATTTCTGCAGCCCCAACTCGAGCTCGACTTCCTAGTTTGGCATTGCCAAAATTCAGTGGAAATTATTCGGATTTCAAAAATTTCATAAGTCTTTTCGAGACATTAGTTGACAAAGATGTGAACATTCCAGTTATCGAGAAATTTAATCATTTAATTTCTTGCCTCTCTGGTGAAGCCTTAGGAACTGTCAAGGCATTCCAGGTCACCGAGAGTAGCTATCGCTAGCTAGCTATCGCTAGTTTAAAAAGAGTTTATGATAACGAATGTCTCATCTTTGCGAACCAAATACGTCAACTTTTCAGCCTTCCGAAAATTTCCCAGCCGTCTGCGTCGTCGTTGAGGGGTCTCATCGACACTGTATCATCAATTTATGGATCACTATTATCCATAGGAGATGATACTAAAATTGCAAACTCAATGATTATTCATTTAGTTTTGAGTAGAGTGGATCCAGTGACCAAGCAAAAATGGGAAGAGTCACTGGATTATGAGGAATTGCCGCTATGGTCCGATTTCGAAAAAATACTAAATCGTAGATACCAGCATCTGTCCGCTGAAGAGACTGGCAAACCAAAACAAGAAAGAACTGGGTTCGGCAAGCAACTGAATAGAACTTCGTTGGCTTGTTCTTCTACCAACGCCAAACCAGCTTGCAGTTATTGTAACGCGAACAACCATTTTTTTGCCCAGTGTAGTCCGTTCGCTGCAAAGGTTTGAGTTTGTTAAGTCAGCCTCCCTATGTTTGAATTGTCTGCGAAAAGGTCACACGGTAGCGAATTGTAAATCGACCAGGTGCCAAATCTTTTTAAGATCGCACCATAAACTTCTGCACCGATTTACAGTGACCGAAAATAGCTTAGCATTACCACCACCCACACAAAATCCTCCTCCAGAGTTAACGAATGATGGCCCTTCTACTTCACATGCTTTGCATGCGTCGTCTGTAGAAAGGGTTTTGTTAGCAACGTCGATCGTAAGCGTTCGCACAAAAAATGGTGAGCACATCTTGGCCCGAGCACTACTTGACTCAGGGTCACAAATGAATTTTATTACAGAAGAAATATTTATTACAGATCCGTAGGGAGGAATCGTGCATCAACTTGCTTGGAATTGGTCAAACTAATTCACAAGTTAAGAAAAAGATACACACCGTGGTAAAGTCGAGAGTCAATGGTAGCGAGTTTCCGTTCGACTTTTGGGTTTTGAAAACCATTTCAGGGTATCACCCTGACCAGTCGGTGAACGTGAAAGATTGGACCCTACCAAAGAACTTGCCGTTAGCAGGCCCATATTTTTACAAACCTCAGCGGATAGATATGCTAATTGGAGCTGAGTCATTTTTCGAACTGTTGTCCGTTGGCCAAATAAAACAAGGTCCGAACCATCCCATCCTTCAAAAAGGTTCTTCAAAATATCTGGCAAATTCCTCAACTCCTCCACAGCCAGTCTCTAGTCTGAATTGCCAAGAGGAAATATTAGAGTCAATAGACAAAAACTTGAAAAAATTCTGGTCGTTGGAAGAAGTTCCTTCTTCTAAAAAGATGTTGTCGCCAGAACAAGAGCTATGTGAGGAACATTATCGGAAGACTACAAGAATACTGCCTTCAGGTCGATTTGAAGTTAAACTTCCATTTAAGTCGGATCCAAGCATTTTGGGAAATTCATTCGAGATAGCCAAACGCCGATTCCTGTCGCTCGAGAGAAGATTATCTCGAGATCCGAACTTAAAGAAAATGTATTTGGAATTTATGGATGAATACGAATCCCTAGGCCATATGTCCCCTGCAAGCAATGACGTTCTTGCTTCTCCACACTACGTCATACCCCACCAGTGTGTCTTGCGGCCGCAAAGTACAACGACCAAACTTCGAGTCGTTTTCGATGCGTCCTGCAAGACATCCACACAAAAGTGTTTAAATGAGTTGTTGATGGTGGGTCCAACAATTCAGGAAGAGCTTTACTCAACTCTTCTTAGATTTCGGCTAAACAAATTCGATCTGGTAGCCGACATAAAAAAGATGTATCGTCAAGTGATGGTAAATGAAGCAGATCGACGATACCAGTTGATAGTGTGGAGAAAAGACCCGTCTGAGTCCTTGAAATTGTGCAAGCTCAACACCGTTACGTATGGCACTGCACCAGCCCCATTCCTGGCCATAAGGTGTTTGAAGAGGTTGAGTGAATCCGCGAAAAATACATTCCCTCGAGCTGCTTAAGTTATTGGGTCTGACTTTTACGTCGACGACATGTTAACGGGTGCTGGTTCCGTGGAGGAGCTAAAGACAATTAAGTCTGAAGTAACTCAGGTTCTTCAAAACGCTGGGTTTGAATTGAGCAAGTGGTTTTCAAACTCGCCTGAAGTTACTGCATCCGAGAGCACGGTTAAACCAATAACACTTTCGGACTCAGAGCTGACAAAAACATTAGGAATCGTTTGGGTTCCTAAAGATGATGTATTTAAATTCGAAATTGATATGTCAGTCATGGGTCAAAGGGCGACTGAGCGGAATATTCTTTCGGTGACGTCAAAGCTTTTCGACCCTCTTGGCTTATTAAGCCCGATCCTTACTAAAGGAAAGATCCTGTTACAGGAACTTTGGCTCAATAAGCTAGATTGGGATGAGTCCATTCCAACTTGAGTCCATCCACTTGGAAACCGCATGGAACAAGATTCAGCTTGCCTTGTCACAGTTAGAAGAGATCTCAATACCGAGATTTGTGATGAGTGAGCCAATGTCACCAATTGAAATTCATGCCTTTTCTGACGCATCGATGAGAGCCTATGGAGCCTGCGTCTATATCCGTTGCAAATCTGCAGAAGGTAGTAAAGTCTCATTGTTGACAGCAAAGTCGAAAGTAGCGCCGCTCAAGACAAAGACGCTCCCCCGTCTTAAGTTATGTGCCGCTCACCTTCTCGCGGACCTCTGTCGCAAAATAAAACCTCTTATCAAAGCACCGATCGAACGAAGTGTATATTGGTCAGATTCGGAAGTTTGTCTTCATTGGATTCGTTCCCATCCATCGTCGTTGTCAACGTTCGTATCAAATAGAGTTGCTGAGATTCAAGAGTGGTCAGAGGATAGCACGTGGCGGCATGTACCAACTAAACAGAACCCGGCAGATATTGTGTCTAGAGGTGGAGACGTAAAGGAAACGATAGAATCAATTTGGTTCACAGGTCCATCGTTTTTAACGGAGCCGGAAGTTAAGTGGCCAACGAGCCCTCGGCTTGATCCGTCACCAGAGATTTTGCAGATGGAAGCAAAGAAGAGTGCGGTCGGACTGACTGCAATGGTCTCTACCTCATATTTGTTGGAAGTGATAGAAGTATTTTCCTCTCACTTAAAACTGCTGCGAGTGTTCGTTTACATTGTCCGCTTTATAAAGAAATGTAAAAAATTAGTAGTTCCTTCTGATAATGTACCTTCCCCTGTCGAATATCGAGACGCGTTTAATAAAATTGTCCAGATAGTCCAAGAGCACGAGTATCAAGTGGAAATTAAAAATGTTAGAAAAAATCTTGTTGTTAGCCCAAGCCTACAGAAGTTAAGTCCGTTTGTCCATGAAACCTCTCAGGCTGGGCTTACCTTTTCGTTGTTGCGGGTCGGGGGGCGACTAGCTAATGCTCCTATTTCGTACGATGCCAAGTTTCCAGTATTGTTGACGAAGCGCTCTCAATTTGTTCAGAGCTACGTCAGATACTTGCACGAGTCGAATTTTCATGTGGGTCCACAAGCACTAGTGAGTCTCTTGCGACAGCGCGTTTGGATAGTAAACGCGCAGGAAGTCTGCAGTCAGATAGTGCGGTCATGCATACGCTGTTTTAAATGCAAGCCTCATCTGATGACTCAAATCATGGGAGATTTACCCTTAGATCGAGTTCGTGCTCTCCGCCCATTTTCCATATGTGGCGTGGATTTCTGTGGCCCTATTGAGACGACCTTGAAAATTCGTGGTAGGCCACCATACAAGTCCTACATTGCCCTGTTTGTTTTTTTTTCGTCTAAAGCAGTACATTTAGAAGTAGTTTCCGATTTGTCAACTGATTACTTTCTATTGGCTTTTCAAAGGTTCGTTGGGCGCCGAGGATGTCCGCAGACCGTGCACTGCGACAACGCGACGAACTTCGTCGGAGCGAGTCGCCACTTCGCGGCACTGCGGCACCAGATCGAGAGCGAAGCGGACGAGCTGCGGCAATACGCATCAAAAAAAGGATGCGTATTTGCGTTCATACCGCCGCGGGCTCCGCACATGGGCGGACTATGGGAGGCAGGTGTGAAGTCTGCAAAGCACCTACTCCTACGAGCGGTGGGCAGCGCAAAGTTGACCGCAGAGGAGCTGCAGACCGTCCTCGTTGGAGTCGAGGCCGTCCTGAACTCTAGGCCCCTGGGCGCCCTCATTCAGGATCCAAGCGACGGCGAGGCGTTGACTCCCGGGCACCTGTTGACAGGCGGGCCGCTCATCGCCCCACCAGCATCGCGGACCCCGGACCAGCAGGGTCTAACGTGCCTGCGGCGATTGCGGCTTGTCTCGTCAATCAAGCAAATGTTTTGGCAGCGTTGGTCCCGGGAGTACGTCTTGGGCCTACAGGCGCGGTGGAAGTGGCAGCGGGAGCAGGAGGACGTCAGGAAGGGCGATCTGGTTCTGGTCGCCGAGGACAACCAGCCGCCCCAGCAGTGGATCACCGCCAGGGTCGTCGAGACTCACGCCGGCGCGGACGGAAGGGTCAGGGTCGCCGACGTAAGGACGAGTAGAGGAGCAGTATTTCGGAGAGCAGTCCACAAGCTGGCAAGGTTGCCAATAGTTGAAGCCTAAGGAAGGCCTTCAACGGGGCCGGTGTATAATTAATGTAGATAATAAGTGGAATTTTATGAAGTCTAGTGTAAGTTAGTTTAGGGCGGAGCGGGAGCGCAAGTGAAACTCTCACTTGCGCTCTCCCATGAATTCGCCCCGCTTCGCCGCATTAGATAAGCTAGTTGTTGCTGATTGAATATAATCGAATTTATAACGTCGAAGAGGGCACGCATTTTCGTTTTCGTTCGTTTTTTTGCAATTTCATTTAATTTCTACAGCCACCTATTTTTCCTTTCGTTTTCGAGAAGAGATAAAATAATCTCAATAAACATTTTGGCGCCCCCGGGTGGACTGTAGTATAATTAAATAAAAAAAAGCAACAAAAAATAGTGACAGTGGCACATAACATATATAAACAATATATATAACATATATATATTCAAAAAAAAGAGTTGCTCGCGACGGTGTGTTAGTGAATTCACAAATACAAATTAAAGAATTCTCCGCGTCGCGAAACTTTTCCAATCAACTACATAGCTGCTACTGGAAGGATTCGTCGTCCCCATGCCCTGCACCTGCATCAATTGTGAAAGGAAAGTGGCCGCAGGATTAAAGGATCCGAAAGCAGAACCCCAGGTATTTGTGCAAAAAATTGAAAGTTGAGATAAGACAAATTAAAATCCGTCTTGTGCTGGAATATTGCACCCTCCTTTCAATTCTTGGCGCATACGTACGTAGAAAAAATAGTAGAGCAAAAATAAATAACAACATATATAAAAGTTCTAAAAATTTAATTATAAATATATGTGCTAACCTAAATGTACTGCCTGTGGATAAAATTAAAAAGTGAATATTTATATTATTTGCAATCACTGTCGTTCTCGAATTTACAAATCTTCCAAATAAATACTAAAGTGCAGCCAAAAATTATTTTATTTATTACAGATAAAATAAAGGTGCATATATATTTGGTTTACATACATACAAATAGATGCAGCGATAATATTCTCGTTTTCGTTTCCCACCGTTATCCGCTGCTGTATGTATGTATGTATATGCACTTTTTGGCGCGTATAGTTTACCGGTCTGCCAAGTGACGCGCTCCCCTACAATTTGGTCGAGCATATTGGTTTCGGTGTCATTGGCGACCAACTACTTTTTTTGGATACTCTGTGCCTCGACTATCAATAATTCGTTATCAATTAATTAATCAATTTAGATTTGGTTAAATTTAATAAATTATTTACGCCTAGGCATGCAGGTCGTCACCTCGTGGACTTCCGTCCACAGTGATTATATTTAAATAAGATTAATTGATTATTTTCGTTTTCGCATTTTCTTGTTGTTGAATTAAATTCAATAAAATTTTAAATAAATTTCTAAAAATTTATTTATTAAGAAATTTTTAATATTAATATTTTAAAATTAATAAAAAATTTAAATAAATTATTGATCTTAAATTTGCATCGTTTTCGTTTTTGTATTGAAAAAACAAATTTTGTAGAATGGAAAGTACTAAACAAAAACTTACTTCCACGACTCTTATTGACTTAAAAAAAAAGATTAAATGTCAAAGTTAAAAGCATTCGCCGGTTGGAGGAACGTTTGAAAGATGGATCACTTCCTCTAAATAAAACCGAGCTAGAGTGCAGGCTTTAGGTTTTAGATGAGGCAATTTCTAAAGCAAATGAGTTGCAAGACCAGATCGAGCAAATAGATGAAATGGATGATTTCGGAGCCGAGTTGGAAGAATTAGGAATAACTACGAAGGCAAAGATTATGTTCTTATGTAATGCCTTGAATTCAGCTGAAGACTCCCGTTCAGCTACTGCAATTTCTGCAGCCCCAACTCGAGCTCGACTTCCTAGTTTGGCATTGCCAAAATTCAGTGGAAATTATTCGGATTTCAAAAATTTCATAAGTCTTTTCGAGACATTAGTTGACAAAGATGTGAACATTCCAGTTATCGAGAAATTTAATCATTTAATTTCTTGCCTCTCTGGTGAAGCCTTAGGAACTGTCAAGGCATTCCAGGTCACCGAGAGTAATTACGCCAAAGCTATCGCTAGTTTAAAAAGAGTTAATGATAACGAATGTCTCATCTTTGCGAACCAAATACGTCAACTGTTCAGCCTTCCGAAAATTTCCCAGCCGTCTGCGTCGTCGTTGAGGGGTCTCATCGACACTGTATCATCAATTTATGGATCACTATTATCCATAGGAGATGATACTAAAATTGCAAACTCACTGATTATTCATTTAGTTTTGAGTAGAGTGGATCCAGTGACCAAGCAAAAATGGGAAGAGTCGATGATTTCGAAAAAATACTAAATCGTAGAAACCAGCATCTGTCCGCTGAAGAGACTGGCATGAAGGCAACCAATCCGCGTGGAGAGATCTCTGAGATGTCATGCAGCTCCTGCAGAAATCATTGTGGGGGACTGCTAGCCTGGCCGCGTGTTCGCTTATCAGCCAGT
Source organism: Drosophila ananassae (assembly GCF_017639315.1). NCBI lineage: Eukaryota > Metazoa > Arthropoda > Insecta > Diptera > Drosophilidae > Drosophila > Drosophila ananassae. The sequence goes on along the minus strand of NW_025319082.1, from coordinate 44,711 downwards.
GCCCAGTGATTGCCCCAATCGCTAGGCTGCATTCCGGTCTAGTCAGAGCAATAAGTCTCGCCGATCTTTTCTGAGAGCGTGTCGGCCAGATCAAACGTGATGTTCTACAGGTCTGGAGATTACTCCATTTCCTATTGGCTGCCAGGTCGAAAAACTCCCTGCACTTTAGCCTGCAAGTAGGCTAGGGTAGGAGAGGGTTGGTAGTCCCTGCCCTAGCTAGTTCATCTGCAGCACAGTTTCCCTCGTGGTCCCTGTGACCGGGAACCCAGATGAGGTAGATGTCATGCTGTTCAGCCATCTCGTTGAGAGATCTGCGACAGTCATTGACTGTCCTGGAGTTGGATGAGAATCCGTCAAGTGCCTTGAGCGCTGGCTTGACTATCTGAGAAGATTGTGCCCCGATTGCCACTTAGAGCTGGGGATTCAAGTGCTTCCTTAATGGCTACTACTTCAGCCTGGAAAACACTGCAGTGGTCGGGGAGTCTGAAGGACTCCTTTAGGCTCAGATGCTCGCAAAAGTAACCGCCTTCCACCTGGCCGTTAAGTTTTGATCCATCTGTATAGATATGAATGGAGCCCTCCGGTCCCGGTATCCGGGCATCCCATTCCTCCCTCGAGGGGATTAAGACTTTGTAGTTAGTGGTGGGTTGGTCGACGGGCACACAGTAATCCGTACCCCCCTCAGGCATGAAATGTTGTAGGTCCAGTCTGGTATGACCGAAACTATTTTTGCTCCATAGGTTTGCCTCCCGCAGTCTTATTGCTGCCAGAGTGGCTGTCTTTACCCCCATCAGTTCAACTGGTAGTAGGTCAAGTATAGTGTCTAGGGCATCACTAGGTGTAGTGCGTAGGCTGCCTGTTATACAGACTTCCGCCATGCGCTGCATCTTCCGAAACTTTTCCCTGCATGTGGAGTTGTCTAGGGCGGGCCACCAGACAACAACACCATAGAATAGAATTGGTCTGATGATCGCTGTGTATAACCATCTGACCATCTTCGGGGACATTCCCCATTTCAGGCCTACCGCTTTGCGGCAGGTATAGAGTGCTATTGCCGCTTTCTTAGTCCTATCAGCGGTGTTCAGCTTCCAGTCCAGTTTCCTGTCTAGTGTGATACCTATGTACTTCGCACTATCACTAAGAACTAGTGTTTCTCCTAGGAGCTTCGGAAGTCTTAGGTTAGGTATTTTGTACTTCCTGGTGAACAGCACGAGCTCTGTCTTGGACGAATTGACTCCCAGCCCGTTCTTTTGCGCCCAGGCCGACAGAACTTCGAGCTTCCCTGTCATTAGGTCGCATAGCGTCTGTGTGGAATTTCCCCACGAAGGCAATAGCAACATCGTCCGCGTACGCAATGATCTTACAGCCGCCACCTTCTAAGGATCTCAGTAGGCTGTTAACCGCCACCTTGTGGGGTGCCCCTCTTGACGTATCTTCGAATAGTCGAACCTCCAAGTGTAGCCTCGACACTCCTGTTAACCAGGATCTGCCGTATTAGGTGAGTTGATCGATTGTCTTTTCCAAGTCCCGTCAGTGCGTCGATTATTGAGCACGGTAAGATGTTGTTGAAGGCCCCTTCTATGTCTAGAAAAGCCACAAGTGCGTGTTCCTTGAAATTAATCGCTCGTTTGGCGATCATAGTGATATCGTGCAGGGCTGTTTCTGTTGATCGGCCCCTTTTGTAAGCATGCTGAGAGCATGAGATGTCCCTTGGGTTAATGGTTAGTTGGAGATGGAGACTTTCCATAGTCTTAAGGAGGAAGGATGAAAGACTTATAGGTCTGAAGACCTTAGGGGCAGTGGGATGGTTTGCCCGCCTTGGGTATGAATACAACCTTCGTGCACAGCCATGCCTTTGGTATCATACCAGTAGTGAAGACTGTGCTGAAGATTTTCTTAATCCATTTCCTTAGGTTAACACCGGCTCTGGATAACTGAGCTGGTAGAATACCGTCCGGTCCCGGAGATTTGAAGGGTTTAAAACTGTCTATTGCCCATTTAAGGTTTCTGTCACTAAGTAGATAGTTGAGCGAGCCCTGGTGACCCTGGCTACGCATCACCTGGGTTGTTCCTTCCGATGAGCAACCCGGGAAATGTGCGTTGATAAGGGTCTCCAGGGTTTCCAGGCTTGAGGTTGTCCAGCACCCCTCCGTGTTCTTAATGTAACCTGCGATGGGGGCTGTAGTAGAGAGAATCTTTCTTAGGCGGGCGGCCTCTGATGTCTCCTGAATGTTGGTGCAGAAATTGGCCCAAGCAACCCTCTTTGCCTTGCGCAATTCTTTGTTATATTGCCAGAGTTCAGCTTTATAGGTTTCCCACGCCTCGTCTGTGTTGGTACGGTGCGCGTGGTTGAAGGCCCTACGTGCATTTTTTTTGTACGGGGCTAAAGACGTGGTCCACCACGGAGGCTTCTTCGATCTGTTGCTACCTATTCTTTTTTTGGGGCAGGCCTTGTGGTAAGCTTTTGCACTAGTCGCAATAAGCTTGTCTACCATGGCGTTGAGCCCCTCATAGGTCTCGATGGTCTCTGAAGGCGGTTCGCCTAAGGATCTATCTAGTATATTTTTATAGAGCTCCCAGTTTGCCTTTCTAGGATTTCGTACTGCTTGCTTGGTGAAGTTTTCAAAATTTACTACTATCTCAATATAGCGATGGTCTGAAAATGAGTGTTTGTCAAGGACTCTCCAGCTGATGATTGCATCAGCCAGGTAGTGCGAGAATAATGTGACATCAAGAACCTCCTTTCTGTTCTTGACTACGAAAGTGGGTTCTGAACCTCTGTTACCCACTAGAAGCTTAGAGCTGAGGATAAAATCGAAGATTGACTCACTCCTCTCGTTTGTGTCAGTGCTTCCCCACTGATTGTGATGAGCGTTGAAATCGCATCCTATTATTAGGTCGATGTCCTTCCTTTCGCTGTCTTCTACAAGCCGCCTGAGTAGCGAATGGGATGGAGGTCCTAGGTGGTCATGACCCATATACGCCGAGCATATTCTTAGATGGCCGTCTGGGCCCTCTATAGATGCGGCTACGTGATCTTCATTGCTGAAATTTGGTAGCAAGAAGGAATTAAGGCTTTTCTTTGCGAGTATGCATGCTCGCTTCTTACCTGTTACATCGGCTGTGTACAGCCTGAAGTCCGACGCCCCAGACCGAGAATCCTGTCTCCGTGGATCCAGGGTTCTTGGATGAGGGCCACGTCAGCTCCATTCTCTGCAAGATGGAGCAGGAGGGCGGCGGAAGCCACCTTACTGTGATAAAGGTTTATCTGCAGGAATGTCAGGGACATCCTTTAGATTCTCCACCACAGTAACCTCCGCCTCGGTGTCGGAGCCCAGCAATGAGTCCTCCTCCATGGCGACGCCACCAAGAGCCCTCGCCAGGTCACTCTCCTCTGAGGTGTACCCTTCCAGAATGTCCTCCTCCACATCTGACATTCCTTCTGGGCGGACCTCTTCGGTCGGTTCCCCCGAGTCTAGCTCCTGTGCGTCCATCTCCAAGTCGATGCCTCCAGGTTTACTCTTCGCATCCGACTTGTAGATCCTCACCGCAACGTGCTCGAACCCGTATTTGATACGGCTACCGGCACCCTCCAGGATCTTCGCAGTCTCCTCATTTAGAGTGAGGACAACCTGCCTTCTCAGTCCCACTGCTTCCTCCACCTTGGCGACCCTCCAGTCCGCCGTAGGGAGTGTGGGATTGCACATTTTAAGCATGGCCAGAATGGTGGCAGGGTCCGCCGGCTTCTCTGTCAGCCATACGCGGGCCCTCGGTTTGCTGGGGATCTTGTCCCAGTCCACCGCCTCCAGTCTGGCTCCTGGGTAGACCTCCCCAAGCGTCGCAATCATTCGCTTGTAGAGGCTTACAGACCTCGCATCTTGGCACGCTATCACCTTGATGCTACCCTGGTACCACCCTGCGTCTTCGCAGTCCGGTGGAGGTCCTCTGCTCTTGAGCATCTCCTCCATGAAGCGCCCATGCAGCTCATTCACTACCTTAAGCCAAAGCTCCTTGGGGATCAGGCCATCTTTGGAGCCATTATCAATGACCCCAATGGTGGTCCTGCCCTTGGTAACTTCGGCGAAGGATCTGTTACTCTGTGTCTGCACCTTCTTCTTCTTAGCTAGGGGCGCTCCACCGTCGGTCGACCTCTGCCTTTTCGCACTCTGTGCACTCTCCTTGGCAGAGTCGCCTACTCCTGTCGGCTTCTTTGGGTCCAATCTGGCTCCCGCTCTTGCTGGCTGAAAGTCAGGCAGGATTTCCCTCGCCCACTTTATTATTTCAGCCTGATCGGGATTGGACTCCGCCAATGGGTCTGCCCTCATCAGGATGAAGGCCGCTCTCCTCCTATCTTTATAGGAGCCCTTCCGCTGCAGGGGGCCAGCAGTCGTCGGACCGGGGCCTTCCTTAGGGGTGCCGCCGGTGCGAAAGGAGCTCGATTCAGGGATCTTACCCCCCGCACCGTTCGGTGGCCCCATAGTGGGCCCCGTTTTGGGGTTCGGTGCCTTGGCATCTCCCCCTACACCGGCGCCGCTCGCCTCCGGATGTTGTCCCTCAGTGGGGAGCTTCGCCATCCCAGCATCTCTTTGGCCTCTATCTGCCTTGGAGATTGACGGATCCGAGATCCCATTTCCGGAGTTCTTAGGGAGTTCCGTTCTCCACTGTTTGTTTTTCTTTTTAAATTATTATCGTTCATTTTTGGACCCACGAGTAGGCGGGAAGGGGTTCGTCCATCATGACATAGCCCGCTTGTCATGATAAGCCTGGCTAAAACTGAGGGGTCGGCCGGTCCCCCAGAGTCCGCATATTAACGTCCGTGCATTCCCCGGACATGCATCCCTCGGCATATGCTGTTCCACCTTGGATTGGGACCTGTTACCAGCCGCCCTCACGTGGAGAGTATAGTCGCACTACCATCGGTGTATACAGTTACGGCACATGAGCTCTGCGTTTCTCCCCCTGTTGTACCCGATTGGCTGACGGCCAAAAAAGCCAAGTAAATTTCGTCGGGAAAAGCCAAGTAAATTTTGAAAATCCGTCCACTATTGCTAGTATATGATTGTATTTTTTCTTTGTGTCCGTTAACGGTCCAACATGATCAATGTGATATGTTCCCAGAGGTTCCTGAGCTTTATCGATTGGTGATAGTAAACCTTCTTTTTTTCCTCTTTTTGAATTAACTATTAGGCATTCTACGCAACCTTTAACCATTCTTTCGACATTTTTCTGTATCTCTGGTATGAAGTAAAACCTTTCTAGCATGTCAGGCGTTTTTTTATATCCGAAACGTCCATCTCTATGTGCCATTATTATTTCGCCCTGCATTGAATCGAGTACCACTAACAATTCCTTCACTGTATCCTTGTATAGTATGACATTATTAAGGAAATAGTCTTCATACTCATTCCCACCTTCCAAATTAGTTTTTACTGCCTTGATCCACTTGTCATTATCCTGTGCTTCAATTATTCTAGATTTTGTTGAATCTTCAATTAAAAAGCACGAAAGGCGGCTGAGAGCATCAACATGTCGCATTTTAGTACCAGCTCTCGTTTTTACGGTAAATTTAAATTCTTGTAAGGCCATAATCCACCTTTCAATCCTGGGTGGTATTTTATCTTTTTTTATTGTCATCGAAAAAGCACTGCAATCTGTCAATACTTTGAACTTTTTATCTAGCAAGTATACCCTCCATTTCCTAAGAGCATTCACTACGGCTAAAACTTCTAACTCGTATGCACTATATTTCTCTTCGCAAGCATTCGTTTTGCGACTCAGATACTCTACTGTGTTGAACTGCTGATCTTCTGAGTCTTTTTGTATCAACGCGGCGCCGAAACCATATTTGCTTGCGTCTGTATGAACTTCAGTATGAACTTTATAATTAGTCGTCTTATTTCTTATCTTCTCATATACTGTGATCTCATATTTAAGCTCCTTAATCGTTTTTGCCCGATATAATCCTGCCTTGTTCATTCTCCCATCGGGTATTCCATCTACAAAATAGGATATTAAACTCTCCTCATCTGTAAGCTGTAAAGGTATTCGACACATGTTTCTCTTGCCTGCTTCTGTCTTTGCTTTAGAATCTTATGAATTTCGGCAGCGCACAACCTTTTGCCGAACTAATCTTTAAGTTTAATCCAACCTCTAACACCCGTCTGACTCTTAATGTAAAGCTTAGCAGCCCCAGCTAAAAGCTGTTTCGCGTATATAAATTTTTGTTGCTCATCCCAGCCAACAGTAAATGCAACGTCTTCAAACTCAGACACCCAATGATTTACGTCTTCTTGTTCCGACCCTGAAAACGAAGAAACACTGTCCTGCACATCTCCTAAAGTAAACCTTGAACTAAACATCTGCGGTGCTTCTTGGTATGTTACGTTATTCATTGCTTCAAGTCCAAAATGCTCAAACAACCGATCTTGCAATGCTCTCTTTAACCCTGTCGTTTGCAAGTTCAGTTCCGAGAGTTTTGCTCTTAAGTTTTGCACAGTCATTCTTAAAATTTCCTCAGCATCCATCGTAATGCGTTTAAGTCGTTCACAAAAGCTTTATGATTACGAATTTTACAGAAGTACAATGTTTTATAAAATTTCTTTTATTAAAATTAGCGTTTAACAAACAAAATTAATGTATTGATTGAGTTTCTGGATTTTCTCTCGCTCACCCAAGCCAATTGGATTTGGCTGACTTCGTCGATGTCTGTCGTTTCTTTGGAATAAATGTTCTCACCGAGCTCTTTGTTGCTCGCCGTTGGATTGATTCTCGGAGTTCCTTTCCCGTGTGTGTACCCCGAGTTGCACTCGTTGATGGTTCTGCTTTTCTTCTCGTCGTCTCGTCGTTTGCAGATTCTTCTTTCTTCTCGCCGTCCAATTCGTTTGCGGCTTCTTCTTTTTTCTCGGAACCGAACTTCGTTTCTGCTTTTTCGTCGTATTTTCGTTTGCGGCTTCTTCTTTTTTCTCGGAACCGAACTTCGTTTTTGCTTTTTCGTCGTATTTTCGTTTGCAGCTTCTTCCTTCTTCTCGGATCCGAACTTCGTTTCTGCTTTTTCGTCGTATTTTCGTTTTCAGCTTCTTCCTTCTTCTCGGAACCGAACTTCGTTTCTGATTTTTCGTCGTATTTTCGTTTTGTGGTTTCTTACTAAATTTTATCCGTTCCTCGTGTGGCTAAAACTTAGCCGTCGTAGTTTTTGATACCGAGGGCCATCAATAGCCCAGATCTATGTATTCTTCCTCGTTTTACAATTGCTCTGCCATCAAATTCCTTTTAGAGCATTCTCGTCTCTACAGATCCCTGACTCCTTGATCTCTGCCTGATCGTGCTCCTGCGTGATAGTCCTTTTCTTGCTCTTCTCCGTTGCACAGCCTTTCGTCAAATTTTCTTTGCGGAATATGCGCCTTTCCTCGTCGTCGTCGTCGGCGGCCACTTTCGTTTTTCCTCGTATGTGCCGCTTCCACGCTGCGCAATTTCCAAGATGGCGGTTCACGAGCTCACACACACATAAATCTATGTTCGTGTGTGTGTGTAGTTTTCATGCACCGGTGATCACCTTCGTTGCACTTATATTGTTTATCGAGTCAAAAATCTTTTTCACTTGTATTGTACTTTCACTGCATCGTCTAATTTCCGCTATTATTATTCTGTGTTAGCGCACTGATCTTTTTTGTAACGAATTCCCGGACGAGCCCCCAAATAATTTATAGGGTTGTACAAATTATATTTTATTATATTCTTTTGGGTAACGTATACAAAGAAATGAATGTTTTATTTAATAATAATCGCGACTTTCGCACTCGATGGGCTTCGGTAGCTTTTTTCCCGCGCCTTCTCTTTTCTGCGTTCAACTCTCTTCTTCCTCTTTCCAAACGACAGTGTTGTCTATTATTGTCTTTGGATTGGTGTTTGGCAAATTGGTATTTTCTTAAGTGTGGCCCTTTCTATAAGTCCTAATATGTCCCAATCCCACATACATATATATTCGGAGGGCCTAGCAAATAAGAAAGGTCTTCGAATAGCTTAAGTAACAGAATTACGATTAAATCTGCATCATACAGATTTCTCAAAGTTGATAAAGTTGCAAATAAAAAAAAAAACAAAAAAAAAAAAACAAAAACAAAAAAAAGAACTACTGATGAATTTAAAACAACAAAAAAAAATAAAATGAAGTCACATCGATAAAATAGAATAATAATAAAGTAATAAATTAACTACCTAAGTCTAATTGTAAACCTATTATATATAAAAATAACCCAACCATTGAAATGTGAATTTAGATAGCAGAAAAAAAATGTAATTAACTTAGTGGTAAGAACTTTAACCTCTATTTAAACTAAACAGCCCATCGGGCGGAGCCGAAGTTTATATACCCTTGCAGTTTATATACCCAAAGTCATGGCTATCTAAAACTGTTTCTATATTCAAAACGTATCTATTGCAGGTTCAGCTTGTTTAGTAAGCCTTTTTGAAAATATGAGATTAAAAACTCCAATTTAAATGAAGAAAATATTGTTTAACCACCTATAATAAATTCAATAAAATAATTTCGAGTTATCCCTTAAATCCAAAATTAAAACATGGTATGATCTACTGATTTCAATAAGAAAATAAAAATCTTCCATAGAAAAATGTTTGGGGAAAAATCATAGAAGACCAAAAATTAACGTAGAAAATCTGAGATTTCAACTTTGGATGAGTATTCCAAAGATATGGTAACTGCTAGATACCATTTTTGAATTTTAGTTGGTACACATACATTTCAAAAATTATATGTACTGGAAACTATGATGGTCATCGCCATTACACGGCCTACATAATTCAATATATGGTAAAATTTGATCAATTTCTTCTTTTTGGTGTACCGCGGAAACGGTGGGTGATAGAACCTATGTTTGTTCTGGACTTTGGTTCAGGGGAGCCTAAAGGTTATGGAGCAGGTAAAATTATGCGAGGAGGAAAAAAAAAGTTGGAAATTGTCGGCCTGTGTAATATATGTAGAGGTGCTACTGTTTCAACGCCACCAGAACCTGTTCTTCGTCCTATAAGCTTTGACATTGTTCTTACAAAGGAAGCGAGAGAGCTAGTCAAGAGAAAAAGGCGCCTTCGAAGAAGAGCAATTCGTTCTCAAGATCCTTTGGACCGAAATAGATGGCACCAGGCTGAGAGGCTACTACGAACTGTTTTAGATGAACTCCGAAGCGATTTTTTTAAGCAAAAATTATCCTCTATGGACTATACCGTTGACGCCAACTACTCACTATGGAAGTGCACAAAATCGCTGAAACGACAACCTTTTAGACAAGTTCCAGTCCGATGTCTTGATGGTGAACTGGCAAAAAATGAATTGGAGCAGGCTAATGCTTTTGGCCAGCATCTAGAGGATCGCTTCACTCCCTTTAACTTTGCATCGGTAGAACAACCTAGAAAGACCCATCAGAGTTTGGAGACTCCATTGCAGATTTCGCTGCCTATTAAGCCTATAAGAGTCGAGGAAATATCTGATGTCATACAATCTTTGCCCAAAAACAAAGCTCCGGGTATTGATTGAATTTGTCACGGCCTTGCCTACAAAAGCGATCCTTTTCATAGCTTTAATTTTTAATGGAATTATAAGGATCCAAGTGTTCCCGAAACAGTGGAAATTCGCTGCGATTATGATGATCCACAAGCCAGGGAAACCAGAGGTTGATCCTGAATCATATCGTCCAATTAGTCTCCTACCCTGCCTGTCTAAACTGTGGGAGAGACTTGTTGCAAATCGAGTTAAATGGATTATGACTGAAAACAATATCTTGCCAGATCATCAATTTGGGTTTCGAGGAGGACACGGCACCGTGGAACAGGTCCACAGACTGGTGCAACATATCTTGCAGGCCTTTGACGATCAGGAGTATTCCAACGCCGTTTTTATTGATATGCAGCAAGCTTTTGATAAGGTTTGGCATGATGGCTTATTGCTCAAAATTAAAAATATTTTACCTGCGCCGTACTATGGTCTGTTTAGATCATATTTAGAAGGACGAGAATTCAAAGTGAAAGTAAGAGATACATACTCGGACAACTTTGTGATGAAAGCAGGAGTTCCACAGGGAAGTGTGCTTGGACCGTTGCTATATTCACTGTATACGGCAGATATACCTATCCCGAACAGCCAACATATGGTAGCTCCCTCTAAAGCACTTATTGCGACCTATGCAGATGGCATTGCAGTCATTTACAACTACAGATGTCACAGAGAAGCTTCCAATGGATTACAGGAGTATCTATTCACTCTTGCAGCTTGGTGCAAAAGATTAATCCGCACCTGAAGATTAATCCGCAGAAAACAACGAACGTCTGCTTTACACTGAAAAGGCTCATAATTAATACCCCTCAAATCCAAATTGAGGGAGTTACCCTAGAACAGCAAAACGAAGCGAAATATCTTGGCATTACTCTGGACAAGCGGCTTACTTTCGGGCCACATCTGAAGTCAACAACTAAAAAATGTAATATGAGGGTGCAGCAGCTGCGTTGGATAATAAGCAAAAGAAGCACCATGCCGCTTAGATGCAAAAGGGCAGTATATGTTCATTGCATCCTGCCAATGTGGCTTAATGGTATACAAATTTTGGGGATCGCAACTAAATCGAACTATAAGCGCATCCAGGTGTTGCAGAACCGAATGCTAAGAACATTATCAGGTTGTCCCTGGTACGTGCTCGGATCCACTCTTCATAGAGACCTTAATGTAGATACTGTGGAAGAACAGATAAATAGACACACAAGCCGTTACAGCGACAAACTTCTAAGACATCGCATCCTACTGGCTAGAAATTTACTTCCAGCTAGACCATTGAGGCTTCTTAAACGCCTAGGTTTAAGACACTTAATTGGAAGTAAGTATAAGTATCATAAGTATTATATTTTGGTTAGGCTTACATTGTATATAGTTTTCATGTGATGTTAAGGTACTTATTTGATGTTCAGATTCTTTACTTAATAATATAAAAAAAAAAAAAAAACAGGAATGCAAAATGAAAAGTCTATAACTCCTCTAAAAATGGTACGATTTGACTGAATTTTTTTCTGTGGTTATAAAATAGACACCGAAACAGTTTGGCACTAAATCATTTTCAAAATACTTTCTTGAACTTGAACAAAATATGACATTTTCGGGGGCGGTAGGTGGCGTGGCACAAACTTGAAACAAACGGGGCCTGCGTTTTATTTTCAGGAGTCATCGTGCCAAAATTAAGAGCAGTGTCTCTTATAGTCTTTAAGATCTACGAGCTCACTCGGATGGATAACTAGAGACGACAATAACATAAAAAAAAGGAGTACGCATCTTTTTCACCCAAACTTCATTTTACCTATCAAAGTATAGAATTCCCAACAAAATTTTAGGATTGATAGTTTTATAAGTGTTGGAATAAATAACAATACAGCAGGAATGCAAAATGAAAAGTCTATAACTTCTCTAAAAGTGGTCCGATTTGACTGAATTTTGTTCTGTGGTCATAAATTAGACAGTGAAACAGTTTGGCATTCAAACTTTTTCAAAGTACTTTCTTGAACAGCCGGTACTGAAACATGTCGGTAGGGGGCGTGGCACAAACTTGAAACAAACGGGGCCTGCAAATTATTTGCAGGAGTCATCGTGCCAAAATTTACATGAGTGTCGCTTATAGTCTTTAAGATCCACGAGTTCACTCGCACAGATAACTAGAGACGACAATAACAAAAAAAGAAAGGAGTACGTATCTCTTTCACCCAAACTTTACTTTATCTATCAAAGTATAGATTTCCCAACAAAATTTTAGGCAAAGGAGTACGCATCTTTTTCACCCAAACTTTACTTTATCTATCAAAGTATAGATTTCCCAACAAAATTTTAGGCAAAGGAGTACGTATCTCTTTCACCCAAACTTTACTTTATCTATCAAAGTATAGATTTCCCAGCAAAATTTTAGGCAAAGGAGTACGCATCTTTTTCACCCAAACTTTACTTTATCTATCGAAGTATAGATTTCCCAACAAACTTTTAGGTTTCATAATTTTATAAGTGTTGGAATAAATAACAATCCAGCAGGAATGCAAAATGAAAAGTCTATAACTCCTCTAAAAGTGGTCCGATTTGACTGAATTTTGTTCTGTGGTCATAAATTAGACAGTGAAACAGTTTGGCATTCAAACTTTTTCAAAGTACTTTCTTCAACTGGCGGTACCGAAATATGACATTTTTGCGGTCGGTAGGGGGCGTGGCACACACTTAGAATTTTAAGTACATATTAAAAGTATGCTAAAGATATGCAATAAATATGCAAAAATTATTCAAAAAATATGCAATTAAATTTCGTTAAAAAAGGTATATCTACTTTTTAAATATTAATAAACCAGGAATGAAACATATGGGTAACGTAACGTAAATATATAAAATTAGAGGTTTAAGTGATTTACGTGTTCACTTGTGGTTCTAAATAAACGAGTTGAAGCTGATATTTAAGTAACGTAACGAGCCATGCCAAAAATAAATATTCATATTGAATTACCCCCTGAACCCTTAATAACCAGATGGGGTGCGTGGTTAAAAGCGGTTATGGTTATGGTTATGGTGCGTGGTTATTTTGCATATATTTTGCATATTCTATATATATTTTGCATATTTTTTGACTATGCATTTTATGCAAATATGCACAAAAAAAAATATGCCGATCGTTTTTAACTATATATTCATTGAAATGAATTTTGGTGTTTTCAGAATTCAAATAACTTAAACCGTTAAAAATATGCAAATATGAAAATTCCGAGGTCTATTTATAAGAGTTGGAATAAATAACAATACAGCAGGAATGCAAAATGAAAAGTCTATAACTCCTCTAAAGAATGAAAAGTCTATAACTCCTCTAAAAGTGGTCCGATTTGACTGAATTTTGTTCTGTGGTCATAAATTAGACAGTGAAACAGTTTGGCATTCAAACTTTTTCAAAGTACTTTCTTGAACAGCCGGTACTGAAACATGTCGGTAGGGGGCGTGGCACAAACTTGAAACAAACGGGGCCTGCAAATTATTTTCAGGAGTCATCGTGCCAAAATTTACATGAGTGTCGCTTATAGTCTTTAAGATCCACGAGTTCACTCGGACAAATAACTAGAGACGACAATAACAAAAAAAGAAAGGAGTACGTACCTCTTTCACCCAAACTTTACTTTATCTATCAAAGTATAGATTTCCCAACAAAATTTTAGGATTCATAATTTTATAAATGTTGGAATAAATAACAACCCAGCAGGAATGCAAAATGAAAAGTCTATAACTCCTCTAAAGAATGAAAAGTCCTTAACTCCTCTAAAAGTGGTCCGATTTGACTGAATTTTGTTCTGTGGTCATAAATTAGACAGTGAAACAGTTTGGCATTCAAACTTTTTCAAAGTACTTTCTTGAACAGCCGGTACTGAAACATGTCGGTAGGGGGCGTGGCACAAACTTGAAACAAACGGGGCCTGCAAATTATTTTCAGGAGTCATCGTGCCAAAATTTACATGAGTGTCGCTTATAGTCTTTAAGATCCACGAGTTCACTCGGACAGATAACTAGAGACGACAATAAAAAAAAGAAAGGAGTACGCATCTTTTCCCCCAAACTTTATTTTATCTATCAAAATTTCCCAACAAAATTTTAGCTTTCATAATTTTATAAGTGTTGGAATAAATAACAATCCAGCAGGAATGCAAAATGAAAAGTCTATAGCTCCCCTAAATAACGAAAAGTCTATAACACTCCTCTAAAAATGGTCCGATTTGACTGAATTTTTGTCTGTGGTTATAAATTAGACATTGAAACCGTTTTGCATTAAAACTTTTTTAAAATACTTTTTGAATTGGTGGTTCCGAAAATCATTTTTTTGGGCGGTAGGGGGCGTGGAACAAATTTGAAACAAACGGGCCTGCGAAATGCCTGTCGAACCCGGACAGACGGCAGATCTGACATGAATTGGTAAGATGTGTGTTGGCGTTGTCTAAAGCATTTTAGACAGTCATGCGTGATCTTTCGAATGAGGTTGCGTACGCCAAATACCCAGTAGCGTTGGCGTACGATCACAAATAACGCCGATACACCAGGATGTAAGTGAATCCAGTGCTCATGTTCCAGAATGAGCTTCGTTATGCGATGAGATTTGGGCAGAATTATTGGATGCTGCACATCCGCTGGCATTCTGAGTCATCTAAGCGGCCACCCACTCGCAGGAGTCCATGTTTGTCGATTTGCGGTGAGAGGGTGCGCAATTCTGATTTGTGTCCCAAATCTTGCTGGTTAAGGAGTCGCTTATAGTCAGCTTGGAATTCGTCTTGGGCATGGCGCAGGTACAGTTTCTGCGATTGCGTCGGATGAATTTGAGAACGTAGGCGAGAATACGAACTAGCCTTGGCCACGAGGAGACACGGTCGATCAGTTGGCCCAATAGTGAGGTTTTAGTGTTGAATGTTCTCATTGTTGTGAATGCAGAACCTTTTATTTCAGCCTGGACTTTTTCATTTGAAATGAAACTAGAATAGAATGTGGAGAGCTAGGTGTTTTTACCCATTCAGCTTCGGTTGAACATAGCCCCTTCCCTTCCACCATAGGTTGTAGTTTACTAAATCAGCAGCTAGCATGCCCCTTGAAGCGCAGTCAGCAGGGTTGTCATCTGATTTGACATGTTGCCAGTGATCTCGTGGTATGATGCTGAGGATTTCGGCAGTGCGGTTTGCGACGAAAGTCTTTAGTTTGGCAAGTATGTGCGTGAGCCAAGCCAAAACAATGGTCGAGTCGCACCAGGCGTAAACAGTGACGTTGTAGTTTTTCAGTACAACTTTGACTGAGTTTATGAGTCGACTTAGTAGCAGTGCGCCGCACAATTCCTGGCGTGGAAGTGATTGTGTTTTGAGCGGTGCAACACGAGTCTTTGCAGCTATAAGAGTAACCTGTATGTTACCATCAGGGAGAGTGACTCTTCTGTAAACGGCAGCGGCGTAGGCTTTTATAGATGCGTCCGAGAAGGCGTGCAATTCAATTGTGTCAGTAGAGTTGCCAATGTAGCGTGGAACCTCAAGTTTATTGAGCGCGTTGATATCGTGCTTGCATTTGAGATACCAATCTACCAAGCTGAGCGGTAGCGGGCTATCCCAGTCTAAGTTGAGAACCCAAAGTTCTTGGAACAGGATTTTGAATTGTATAACCACTGGAGCCAGCAATCCAAGTGGGTCGAAAATTCGAGACACATCTGATAAAACTTGCCGTTTTGTAATCTTCCCCTCGCTGGGCAAAGATACCTTGTATGCCAATGTGTCCGTTTGCGGTTGCCAATGAATTCCAAAAACCTTGTTCGTAGTTTCGAGTGGACTGTATGATGTGTTGTTTGGGATTGTTGTCTCAGGGTCGACAACGGTTGCTGTTGGAAATCCATTTTCCAAGTTCGAGTTGAGCACATGACATTAATTGAATTAGTTCTTGTTTGTATTGTAGAAGGTTCTCCTCGGTGTCAGCTCCTGTTAAAACGTCGTAAACGTAGAAATCTTCAAGAAGAATGCGCGCAGCAGTTGGATACAAATGTTGGTAGTCTCTGGCCAGTTGCTCAAGAACCCGTACAGCCAGAAATGGTGCACACGCAGTGCCATAGGTTACAGTGCAGAGTTGGTAATGTAGAAGTGGAGCTGAAGGATGTTCTCTCCAAATGATACGTTGATAGTTGCGGTGATGCTTGTTGATCCAGATTTGCCTGAACATCTTGATAATGTCCGCAGAAAAAACGTATTTATGGTTTCGTTGAATGCTTTCGTTGAATGCTCGGCCCAACGTTCAGGGTGTCGTTTAAAGATTGACCAGAAGAATCTTGGAATGAACCGTCAAAAACTACTCGTAGTTTCTTTCCAAGTACAGGGTGATGTGGCATGTAGAATACACTTCCATCGTTGGTGAGAATTTCGTCAGGGTTCAATTGGCGCATGTGGCCTAGAGAAATATACTCTTGCATGAATTGTACATACCGTGAGTGCAGATCTGTGTCTCTATGTAGACGGCGCTCCACAGAAGCAAAGCGTTGGGTTGCACCCTGCCGAGTGTCAGTGAATTGAGGATCTGCATCCTTGAATGGAAGCTCTACGGTGTAACTTCCCTTAGAGTAGCGTGAGTGCGTAGTTTGAAAATGCTCTTCAACCTTAGGATCATGGTAAGTGGTGATTTGGGAGTCCTCGATTTCCCAAAACCTTTGTAGAGTAGCATGGATATCGACTGTAGACAAAAATGACGTGGTGATTGATGGATTTTGATACGCAATCGATGTGATAACCCATCCTAAGATTGTTGAAATAGCTATTATGTTGCCTTGCGCATCCAGCTTCCTGTTGCCGGTTAAAATAGCCCATACAGAATCGGTGCCTAGTAGAACGTCTATAGGCGATCCCGAGTTGAATTCAGTGTCTGCAAGCGGAATCCCATTGAAGATCTCAAGCGCAGATGCATCGATGTTATCCCTTGCCAGCGTAGATGTGATTTTTCCTAGCATATGAGCTTTTACTTGTAGCGAGTGATCAGAAACTCGAGACTTGATCGTTAGTGTGCTGAATCCCCTCGTGGTATCAGCCTTGATTGAAGAAATGCCGGAAATGAGTATCCGGCCAGGAACCCGACTAAGACCCAGTGCCTTAATACAGCGTTCCGATACATATGATAACTCCGAGCCCGTGTCGAGTAGCACCGGGCAGTTTGTATGAATGCCTTGAGAGGATGTGTACCAACGCAGTTGGCAAAGTACATATTCGTCCTACTTGCCCATGTGACAATAGGGTTGGCGTGAGTAGTGCCTGTGACATGTGACTCGCAGTCACCGATGTCGTGTCTGGATCCTTGCGATCGCTTGAAGACGTGGATGTGATTTGACCCTCGTTGGACTGCATAGCATGCGTGTGTATGAGTGTGTGGTGTCTGCTGCCACACTGCTGACAGTTGTACTTTGAGCTACAGTTTGATGACCTGTGACCTTATTTTAAGACAGTTAAAACAGAGAGATTTGTGCCTTACAAAACAACGGCGTTGGTCGATAGACAAACCAATGAATTGAGGACACTTAGACAGTTGATGCCCATCCGCATAACAATAACATTTTGTCAGCGCAGCAGTTACCATGGCTCTGCTTGTCTTCTTGTTGTACCACCCTGTCTCGGTACAGGATCGCTTTGACACAGCTCAAATTCTTCACATCATGCGTCCAGGAACTTGAAGAACTCTTCGACTTTTGGTGAATTTGGTGAATTCGTTGAGGCGCTCCCAGGCGTTGTCATATGCCGTCTCAGAAATCGGCAAATGGCGTACCAAACTTGCAGCCTCGTCCACGAGAAACGATTTTAGATAGTGGTACTTCTGTATCTTACCCAGATGTTGCTTGCTATGTACAGTGCTTATGTACAGTGCTTTGAAGGCTGGCCACTCCTTGTAAATGCCACCAAACGGTTTTATGTGAATTTTCGGTAATTCTGTGTTCCTTACTGGCGCCGCGGCGTCAGCCTGGGTTGGTGTTGAAGTTGCTCCTAGGCGT
This sequence comes from Drosophila ananassae, assembly GCF_017639315.1. Lineage (NCBI taxonomy): Eukaryota > Metazoa > Arthropoda > Insecta > Diptera > Drosophilidae > Drosophila > Drosophila ananassae. The sequence continues at coordinate 27,159 of NW_025319082.1, read as the reverse complement.
TCGAAAAACTCTTGTTGTCGCTGCACTAAGCGAGAAATAGCTTCGTTGTTAGCTATTGAGTCTCCTTCTGCATGTCTCGTTGTTGTTGGTGTTGGCGGCTCCTGTGAGCGCTTGAGGGAAAACAAAAGCGCACGGGCTTTTATGTACTTCGCCTCATACTCGTCGTAGTCATCCGCAGGATCAACCCAGCCCTCGACGTCGTCAAGTACGCTCAGATCATCTCCGGCAAGTTCGAAATCATTCCAAACCTTGTCGAGCCTGACTAGCAGTACCTCCACGGCGTCAACGCCGATTGATGCGGAAGAGTTTTCTGCTGTGTGTAGCAGTTTGGTGAGGCTAGATTTGAGACGGCCCCTCACTCCCTTTAGCCGTTTAAGTTGTTCCATCGCAATGGTGCTTTACTTTTAGTTACTAACAATAACGAATCTGGCTCTGAAGGACCAATTTCCTTATGATGATTAACTTTATTTGTTTAGGAACTATCGAAACCTAGTTTATAAGCTAGCCCATATTGTCATCCTTATATTTTCTATACCAACTAGCTTTACAATCCACAACATGTATACTCACACACACATATCTTTAAGTTCCACAAATGTAAATTTTCTTTAGTACCAATTAGACAGCAAAACTGACAAGAACATATAACTTTACAGTCCACTGCTCATTCGTCTCATCGGTTGGGGATCATTGTTTGGTCCTTCGAGCAGGATTTGTTTTGTAGTTTTCTGTGCATTGGTTCTCATTTGTAATTGTTTCTCGGCATGGAGCAATTAAAAGCACTGACAAAAGGGCGCGCCAGACTCAAGGCCAATATCACACGGAGCTTGGCTTGGTCTGAGGACGCGCAACATTCGAACGCCACACGGGCAGAGGTGTCTTCGCGGCTGGAGCATCTCAACACCATATGGAAAGACTTCACAAGATTTGGTGATGAAATAGCTATGCTAAACGAAGTAGATGGCTATGTGGATCCAGAGAATGACAACATATTCTACGAGGAAAAATATCTAAGGGCATATGCATTACTTTCGACGATGGTAGGTGCAAGACCTAGTCCATCATTTGGGAATAGTGAAAACGGCAGCGGCGTGCTGCAAAACAATGACGCAATAATAAGTTTGCTTCATCAAAAACAACAACTCTTCGAGCAGTTGGCGGCAAATCGAGCCACTGCAAACATGTCGAGACCTGAAGGAGGAGACACCTACGCGGCGAATTCAGGTAGTGCTCATATGGTAGGGGCATCAGATCAAAGCGAATTGCCAAAAATTCAAATAAAACGGTTCGCTGGCAATTATTCACAGTGGCCAGCATTCAAGGACATATATGAGAGCACAATTCACAACAAGGCAAATTTGACAAATACGCATAAATTTCATCATTTGAAATCTCATCTGATCGATGAGGCTGCAAATCTGGTATGACATTTGGCTATCACGGATTCAGCTTACAACACTGCGTGGGAGCGACTTAATGAAAGATATAATCGTCCACGGCATATCGTCAATTCACTATTGGAGCAGTTTATGAAGCTGCCAACAACAACAAGGTCGGATACAGCAACATTACGGAAGGTGTCAGACGGCGCAAATAAAATAGTGCGTGGTCTGGATGCCATTGAGGAAACAGGACGAGATTGTTGGATCATCTATTTGACGCTGGAGAAGCTGGATGCAGATACTCGACGCAGGTGGATCGAGCGCAGGGTGGAGGCAGACTCACCCACACTGGAGGAATTCTTCAAATTTTTGGATGCACGTTGCGAGGAACTAGAGCTCAGCAAGCGTGAAACAATCGGAGGGAAGTCTACAGCCTCAATCGGTGACAAGACAAGGAAGGTCACACATTCGCTGGTTGTACTTGAAGGAAACAAGTGCAGCAAATGTCATTCTACAGAGCATCGTCTGTATGGATGCCAAGAATTCTTGGATATGTCAGCAGGACAGAGGTTTTCGTTTGCCAAGGAAAACGCTCTATGTTACAATTGTCTGAATCCTGGTCATGGGGTCAGAAAATGCAAATCCACGTTCAAGTGTAGACAATGTAAGGGTCAGCATCACTCACTGTTGCACCTGCAACGCACGCAACAGGCTATTGAAACAATCGCTCAAACTGGTGAGGATCAGGAGGATCCTAGCGCACACTCAACGGTGACTACGAGTCACATCGCACAAGCAGAAGGTTCTACAGCAATTGTATGTGCACAAGGCACCTCAAATATTCAACAATCAACTGGATGGAACAGGAGCACCTTACCCACGGCCATGGTAAACGACAACAAAGGAAAGCTCATTGCTATATCATCAATTTTCGGATGGGTCACTGCTTTCATCACGCGCATGCAGCGCTTCGGCACTTACAACGACAATAGACATCGATGCTTATTTCAGAAGGTTCTGGGAACTGGAGAGCATACAACGCAAAGCAGAAGTTTAACCTGAAGACGAGGAGGTGGAGAAACACTTTCTTGCAACACACACTAGAGACAAACAAGGCAAGTACATCGTGGAACTTCCGTTTAAAGTATCCGAAACACAATTCGCAGATACACTTCAAGGAGCGCTGCAGAGGTTCAAATCAGTTAAACGACGTTTGGCACAAAATCAACAATTACGTAACGACTACGTAAAGTTCATGAGGGAATACCAGGAGCTAGGACATATGCGAGAAATCTCACCGAGCGAAATTCCCAAGGGTAGGAATTTCTACTTGCCACATCATCCCGTATTGGGTCGGAAACTTAGAGTGGTTTTCGACGGCTCATATCAAGACGCCAAAGGCATGGCATTAAACGACACGCTCTCGATCGGACCGAGTATTCAGCGAGACCTGTTTGCTGTGTGCTTGCGATTCCGTATGTACAAATACGTCTTTTCAGCGGATATAGTCAAGATGTTCCGTCAAATCTGGGTGAGCGAAAAACATAGAGACTATCAGAGAATCGTATGGAGAGAGGCTCCGTCAGACCCTATCAAGCACTTCCAACTATGCACGGTGACGTATGGAACATCATACGCACCATTTCTAGCAGTCAGAGTGCTAGAGCAACTCGCTGCTGACCATAAGCACGAGTTTCCGAACGCAGCAAAAATCGTGTTGGAGGACTTCTATGTCGACGACGTTCTCACTGGAGCAAATAGTGAGGATGAGCTGCTACGCAACAGGGACGAACTGGTCCAACTGATGTCCTGTGCTAACCTGGAGCTCGGGAAGTGGGTATCGAATACCAAACGCATCAAACCAAAGGATAACACCGATTCCTCACAAACACCAGTCAAAGTGCTAGGGCTGCATTGGCACCCTGGAGAGAATTGTCGTACAATGTAAACCTATCGAAAGACCCTCGCTGCACCAAGAGGCAAGTGTTGTCGGATGTCTCACGTATATTCGACCCTCTCGGTCTATTAGCACCAATCGTAGTTCAATTCAAAATACTATTTCAAAAACTCTGGCTGTTGAATTTGAATTGGGACGACGAACTACCGAGCAAACTAGCAGACAACTGGCTCAAATGGCGAGCTGATCTGAACAACCTTCACAAGCTCCAGATACCACGCTTAGTTAAAAGCGACACACAGAAAATCGAATTGCACGGATTTTCAGATGCATCCACCAAGGCGTACTCAGCGGTGGTATACAGCCGAGTGGTTAACGACGATGGAACCATTTCGGTCGCCGTACTTGCAGCAAAAACAAGAGTGGCTTGGGAGTATCCGAGCTCATTGACTTCCAATTATGGTGGAAGGGTCCTTCATGGCTGAGGGACAAGGATCAATTCTTAATGAAATTGAATAATACTCACAACTGTACTTCTCTTTCAGACAAACGCATACAAGGCGAAGTCAAAAGTAACTGCCTAGCTGCGCAGACGACTGTCACGACGGACAACCCACGGGATAAGCTTCTCAATCGCAACTCATCTTGGCTGAAGCTTATACACACAATTGCTTACGTTTTGCGCTTCATTCATCGCATGAAGCACCCATCTTCGAAACAGACATCGAATTCTCTATTGCTGCTTCTATTTTGCTTCCAAAGAATCATCGGATCACATATTTGATCATTGAACATGAGCATCGTTTTAATTTGCATCCTGGAGTCTCATCTCTCTTCGTCATTGTTCGACAAAGGTATTGGATTTTCGGCGCACGAAATTTAATTCGCAAAATCACGCACAACTGCCTGGCTTGCTTTCGGCAAAGGTACAACACAATGCATCTGTATAATTAATGTAGATAATAAGTGGAATTTTATGAAGTCTAGTATAAGTTAGTTTAGGGCGGAGCGGGAGCGCAAGTGAAACTCTCACTTGCGCTCTCCCATGAATTCGCCCCGCTTCGCTGCATTAGATAAGCTAGGCTTAAGTTGTTGCTGATTGAATATAATCGAATTTATAACGTCGAAGAGTGCACGCATTTTCGTTTTCGTTCGTTTTTTTCAATTTAATTTAATTTCTACAGCCACCTATTTTTCCTTTCGTTTTCGCGACGAGATAAAATAATCTCAATAAACATTTTGGCGCCCCCGGATGGACGGGCAGCAGTCACATTATTGCAGAGGTTATTCCATGCATTGTCCTCCCTACCACAGAGCGCCGACACATCCCGTGATAGTCCACCGTGGCCAGAAAACACCCAGCCAAATCGAGTGTTCTGAGCAATTGGGAGCCCGTGACCTAACTGGATTTGGCCAGCCGACAACAGGTCAAAGAATAAGCCGGCTCCAATCAGCAGGTCCACTCGCTGCGTTTTGTGGAAGTTGGGGTCAGCTAGATCCATATTGTCAGGAATCTTCCAGCCCGAAGCATCTATGTCCTGGCTAGGCTGATAGTCCGTTATATGTGAAGCTACAACAGCCTCAGTTTCCACTGAATATGTGCTAAGGCGGGACTTCAAGCACACATTAACGGATGCTCCATCTGTTTCAAATCCAGCGCCGCTGAAACCGGCCACCGTTGTGGAGCATTTGGAGCGGCCAAGCTGAAGTTTATTCGCCAGCCGCGACGAGATGAGATGCACTTGTGAATCGGAATCCAATAAAACTCGGCAAGGCAGGAAGTCTCCAGATCGACCACGAACGAGTACATTGGCTGTTGGCAGGAGCACTAGCTCAGCATTGCGATCCTGGGCCACACCAGTGTTAATTGAGCGGGATGGGTTCGCACCAGCAACTGCACCGATGGGACGTGAGACTCGTGCGGGTGAAACCTGCGTGCGAGGGTGCAACAGAATATGATGACGGTGATTGCACGTCGAGCAGCAGGAAGCTGAGCATCCGCGAGCGAGATGGCCATCCTCCAGACAAACAAAACAGCGAGCCAGACGCCGCACTTCGTCGTACCGTTCCTCAATTGGCAAAGCACTGAACTTTGGACAAGCAGGAAGCCCGTGCGCCGAAACACCACACAGGGCGCATGGAGCAGGACTGGCGTTAATAACCATGCACGAGGATTGGTTATTGGACGATCTACCTCGGCCTACTTGGTTAACTGGTGAATACGCCAAAGAAAAGTCAACGCTTTCGAGGGTCCGGCACCTTCGCTCTAAGAATCGTGCCATAGACTCCCAAGATGGAAGGCTGTCATCTGTGCTTCCTGCCAGAGAGTCTTCCCATTTGGCCTTTGTAGCAGGGTCCAGCTTTTGGAAGATGATCTGGATGAGGAGGCACCCTTGAATTTCGGCCGACGTCCCGTAACCCATGAGGGCCCGCATATGTCCATTGAATTGGTCGGATAACTCCCGAAGAGTAGCAACGGATCCCGGCTCAACCACCCTTAGCTGCAGGATCTCGTTGATGTGAGCCTAGAAGATTAACCGACGGTTGCTGAAACGGTTGCGCAAAAGGTCAAGGGCAACATCATAGTTAGCGTCGGTAATCTCAAGCGCCCTCACAGGTCTCCAGGGCTAAGTCCCGCAAGCAGGAAATGAGCCATCTGAGCTTCTCCATCTTGGTCAAGTGCGGGTGGCTGTCAATGGCTGTCCTAAATAGGGCGCTGAAACTCGGCATAGCCGCCGCTAAATGTTGGCATTGGCAACGGGGGCAATGAGGGAGCAGGCCTATATGGAGCGTTTGAAATTCCAGCACCACTGGTAGCATCCAAAAGCGTAGAGTGAGCAGCAACCCGCATAGAACGCTTGGCCACCTCCACCTGGATGTCAACGTGCACGTCCGTAGCCAGCTGAGAGAATCGCCAATATAAATCGCTCCCGATCTCGCTGTAATTTAGCTCCTTCAATTCCTCCTGCAGCGTGGTGAAACGGTCGCTCCATTTCCTGACATGTTACCTCTGCGCGTCTCCGCAGCATCCTTTCACGGCTTAGCGCAGCAGATGCAGTAGCTTCAGCTCCAGATTCCATTGTGCAATTAAATTAAAATGCAACTTTGCGACAACAAAACCAAAAACGGTGCTCCAGCGGCACTTTTAATGCTGATCACGATAATTGAAACGGGATGATAATCACGTCGGGGTCACCAAATGTTGAGCTATTAATAGTTTTTAATAGCAGCCGAATAACTATACGCGTTTCAAATTATAGTTTCAATATATTTATTTTGGGCTCAATTTAACCCTAATCCAATCAACTCCAAATCACAACAAACGCCAAACCAAGAGCTTGCGCAGAAGCTCAACCAAAGCTCCCCAAAGCGCATACGCTACAAATAACAATAAAGCGCATGCGAAACTGGGGACAAAACAGAGACGAAACATGCTGATAACAACAGCTGCAGCTTAGCACATTATAATTATTTTATATGCATTTTTTGGTGGCTGCTTGGCCCAACAGTGACACAAACATATATAATATATATATTACATATATACATATATTAAAAAAAAAAAAAAGCAGATGCTCGCGACGGTTGTGCCAGTGAATTCAAAATACAACTTAAAGAATTCTCCGCGTCGCGAAACAAATTTCTCCAATCAACTACATAGCTGCTACTGGAAGGATTCCTCGTCCCCATGCCCGGCACCTGCATCAATTGTGAAAGGAAAGTTGCCGCAGGATTAAAGGATCCGAAAGCAGAACCCCAGGTATTTGTGCAAAAAATTGAAAGTTGAGATAAGACAAATTAAAATCCGTCTTGTGCTGGAATATCCTTAATATATCCACCCTCCTTTCAATTCATGGCGCATACGTACGTAGAAAAAATAGTAGAGCAAAAATAAATAACAACATATATAAAAATTCTAAAATTTTAATTATAAATATATGTGCTAACCTAAATGTACTGCCTGTGGAGAAAATAACAATTTTTTTTTTTTTTAATTAAACTTTGCTTTTATTTATTGGATCTTCTCTTAATTTTGAGACTAACAATAAGTTTTCAAATCTTAACATTAACATTTAACTAACAGTAGACTAAGACTGCATTCTGGTTGCGCGTTCCTCAAGACGGTCGCTGGGTGGGTAGGTCATTGCGACGAAGTCGTGATTGGTTGCTCAACCTTGTTAGACCTCTCGCCAGGTGGTTAGGATGCGGCAATAGCTTGCTAAAGTACTTTTCCTTCTGTTCTGCGATCACATCTTTGACTGGAAGAATGTTTAAGTCGCGATGTATGTTTTCGTTGCGAACGTACCACGGTGCCCCGGTGATTGTTCTCAAGATCTTCGACTGAGCTCGCTGGACTATGTCAATATTGCTATTGCTGGTATTCCCCCATAACTGGGAGCCGTACATCCATATAGGTTTAAGTACCGAGTTATACAGCAGGACTTTATATTCAAGGCAAAGGGGAGACCGAGCGTTGATAAGCCAATGAAGGCTGCTGGCTTTTAGCTTTAGGTGGGTTCTTTTAGCTTCTATGTGCCGACGCCATGTGAGTCTTCTATCGAGGTGTACTCCTAGATATGTTACCTCGTTTGCTTGCGGGAGTAGGGTGTTGTTTAGCGTAAGGGGCGGGCAGTTTTGCCTATTCAAGGTGAACGTAACGTGCTTGCATTTTTGTTCGTTTACTTTAATTCGCCAGTTTGATAGCCATTTTTCAACATCCACCAGATGAAGAGCTAGCTGCGCAGTTGCTTGCATCGGGCATTTTGAGCGGCTAAGAATAGCTGTATCATCAGCAAACGTAGATGTTGTTAATCGTGTGCTTGTCGGGATGTCTGCTGTGTAGAGAACATATAATGTTGGTCCAAGTACGCTTCCTTGAGGAACTCCAGCTCCAACAGTGAATTCGTCAGATATATCAGTGTTGCACCTCACAGCAAATTTTCTGTCGTAGAGGTAAGACTCTAAAAGCTTGTGGGTATTACAAGGGAGCATTGTCTTGATTTTGTACATTAGACCTTCTAGCCAGACTCTATCAAATGCTTGGGAGACATCTAGAAATATTGCGGTACAGTACTCGCGTTTTTCGAATGCATTCCGAATTTCTGCTGTTATCCGGTTGACCTGCTCAATTGTACCGTGCTTTTCACGAAACCCAAACTGATGTGACGGGATTCCTTCCTGGATCCTTAGGTATGTGTTTATTCGAGTCAGAATGCATTTCTCAAAGAGTTAAGATAAGCATGAACGTAGGCTTATAGGTCTATAGGACGTGGGAATTGTGTGGTCTTTTCCCGGCTTTGCTATCATTATTATAATTGACTTTTTCCATCTCGCTGGAAAGTGGCCAAGTTTTGCGATGGCATTGAAGAGCTGGGTGATAGTGCAGACGGCGCAATATGGAAGCTCAATGATCATTTTGGGAGTTATGAGGTCGCAGCCTGGTGATTTTTTCGGATTTAGTTGGTTTTTGATGATATTAGCGATTTCGTTTGGGCGAAACTCGATTGGTTCATGCTGAAGCTGAGGCTCATATGGTAAAGTCGGCAAAGTAAAGGCACTAGTGGCCGGATTTGGTTGGAAGATATTTTTATGGTGATTGGAAAACGTGCTGGCTCTGTCTGCATCGCTGCGCGCCCAGCCGCCTGTGGGATTTCTAATAGGCATCACGGTTTCTTTCGGTGAGCTTAGAGTTGGGTGAGCTCTCCATAGTGAGTGTTTTGTACTAGAAGTTGACAATTGCTCTATATAGCGGCGGTGGACATAATCTTCTTCTTGCTGTAGGGCTTTAGTAAGTTGACCTGAGGCATGTCTAAAGCTTTGCTTAGCAGATGGCGATCTGGAATTGCCACTCGCGACGTAAACGCCGCTTTTCGAGGACGAGCTGTTCGATTTGTAGATTTGTCTTTTTATTGCTTTGTGTATTTATAGTTTGCGATGTTGAGGCTCGAGCTGCAGAGACGAGTACAGACTCAAGTGAATTAACAAAGCTGTCTACGTTGGCTTCATCGTGGAGATGAGGACTTAGCTCAATGTGTGAGCTTATATACCAATTTTCTGCACTTAACCCAATTGGTTTTCTGTGAGGTCAATTTTAATGGTTGTTCCAATGTTCCTGGATGTAGAATAAACAGGACAGGCGAGTGATCAGATGAGAGATCCGATAGGCAATTGGCGCTTATCAGATTTTTAGGGATGTTTTTGGTAATCGCAAAGTCTATTAAATCTGGTAGTTTCCTTGGGTCTGCCGGCCAGTATGTTGGTGTGTCAGAAGAAACATAGTCGAGCTTGTTCTTGGCTTTGATAATTGCATTATAGAGCTGCTTCCCTTTTGGAGTCACGAGACGGGATCCCCAGTGTGTGTGCTTGGCATTGTAGTCTCCTGCTGCTATGAAGTGGTCTCCAAGTGTGTTGAAAAACTGCATAAACTCATCTTCAGCTATATTGAAGCGGGGGGGGGGGCAGTATACGGCGGCTAGTGTAAGTTGGTTGCCAGTATTTAGTTGTATATTTATAGATGTGGCCTGTAGGTAGTTTTTAGCAAATTTGTTTTGATAATGGTGCTTTATGCGGCTTCTGATTAGAATTCCAGTCCCACCATGTGCTTTACCATCTGGATGATTTGTTCCGTAGAATGAATATCCTCGTTGTTGAAAATTGTATTTGTTTGTAAGGTGTGTTTTCGAAAGCAGCATTACATCGATATGATTGTCGAGTAGGAATTGAGCTAACTCAAGTTTATGTTGCGAAACGCCGATAAAAAAGAAAATATTTATATTGTTTGCAATCACTGTGCAATCACCCCTTACCCCTCGTTCTGGAATTTACAAATCTTCCAAATATATACTAAAGTGCAGCCAAAAATTATTTTATTTATTACAGATAAAATAAAGGTGCATATATATTTGGTTTACATACATACAAATAGATGCAGCGATAATATTCTCGTTTTCGTTTCCCACCGTTATCCGCTGCTGTATGTATCAATAATTCGTTATCAATTAATTAATCAATTTAGATTTGGTTAAATTTAATAAATAATTTATTATATTTAAATAAGATTAATTAATTATTTTCGTTTTCGCATTTTCTTGTTGTTGAATTAAATTCAATAAATTTTTAAATAAATTTTAGAAAAATTTAATAAATAAAAATTTAATAAATTTTTAATATTATTATTTTAAAATTAATAAAAAATTTTAAATAAATTATTAAATCTTAAATTTGCATTGTTTTCGTTTTTGTATTGAAAAAACAAGTTTTTTTAAAATGGAAAGTACTAAACAAAAACTTAATTCCACGACTCTTATTGACTTAAAAAGAAGATTAAATGTCAAAGTTAAAAGCATTCGCCGGTTGGAGGAAGATGGATCACTTCCTCTAAATAAAACCGAGCTAGAGTGCAGGCTTCAGGTTTTAGATGAGGCAATTTCTAAAGCAAATGAGTTGCAAGACCAGATCGAGCAAATAGATGAATTGGATGATTTCGGAGCCGAGTTGGAAGAATTAGGAATAACTACCAAGGCAAGGATAATGTCCTTATGTAATGCCTTTAATTAAGCTGAAGACTCCCGTTCAGCTACTGCAATTTCTGCAGCCCCAACTCGAGCTCGACTTCATAGTTTGGCATTGCCAAAATTCAGTGGAAATTATTCGGATTTCAAAAATTTCATAAGTCTTTTCGAGACATTAGTTGACAAAGATGTGAACATTCCAGTTATCGAGAAATTTAATCATTTAATTTCTTGCCTCTCTGGTGAAGCCTTAGGAACTGTCAAGGCATTCCAGGTCACCGAGAGTAATTACGACAAAGGTATAGCTAGTCTAAAGAGAGTTTATGATAACGAATGTCTCATCTTTGCGAACCAAATACGTCAACTGTTCAGCCTTCCGAAAATTTCCCAGCCGTCTGCGTCGTCGTTGAGGGGTCTCATCGACACTGTATCATCAATTTATGGATCACTATTATCCATAGGAGATGATACTAAAATTGCAAACTCAATGATTATTCATTTAGTTTTGGGTAGAGTGGATCCAGTGACCAAGTAAAAATGGGAAGAGCCACTGGATTATGAGGAATTGCCGCTGTGGTCCGATTTCGAAAAAATACTAAATCGTAGATGAAGAGACTGGCAAACCAAAACAAGAAAGAACTGGGTTCGGCAAGCAACTGAATAGAACTTCGTTGGCTTGTTCTTCTACCAACGCCAAACCAGCTTGCAGTTATTGTAACGCGAACAACCATTTTTTGGCCCAGTGCAGTCCGTTCGCTCGCCTTGTTGTAATGCAAAGGTTTGAGTTTGTTAAGTCAGCCTCCCTATGTTTGAATTGTCTGCGAAAAGGTCACACGGTAGCGAATTGTAAATCGACCAGGTGCCAAATCTGTTCAAGATCGCACCATAAACTTCTGCACCGATTTACAGTGACCGAAAATAGCTTAGCATTGCCACCACCCACACAAAATCCTCCTCCAGAGTTAACGAATGATAGCCCTTCTACTTCACATGCTTTGCATGCGTCGTCTGTATAAAGGGTTTTGTTAGCAACGTCGATCGTAAGCGTTCGCACAAAAAATGGTGAGCACATCTTGGCCTGAGCATTACTTGACTCAGGGTCACAAATGAATTTTATTACATAAGATCTTGCTCAACGCTTACAGATCCGTAGGGAGGAATCGTGCATCAACTTGCTTGGAATTGGTCAAACTAATTCACAAGTCAAGAAAAAGATACACACCGTGGTGAAGTCGAGAGTCAATGGTAGCGAGTTTCCGTTCGACTTTTGGGTTTTGAAAACCATTTCAGGCTATCACCCTGACCAGTCAGTGAACGTGAAAGATTGGACCCTACCAAAGAACTTGCCGTTAGCAGATCCATATTTTTACAAACCTCAGCGGATAGATATGCTAATTGGAGCTGAGTCATTTTTCGAACTGTTGTCCGTTGGCCAAATAAAACAAGGTCCGAACCATCCCATCCTTCAAAAAGGTTCTTCAAAATATCTGGCAAATTCCTCAACTCCTCCACAGCCAGTCTCTAGTCTGAATTGCTAAGAGGAAATATTAGAGTCAATAGAAAAAAACTTGAAAAAATTCTGGTCGTTGGAAGAAGTTCCTTCTTCTAAAAAGATGTTGTCGCCAGAACAAGAGCTATGTGAGGAACATTATCGGAAGACTACAAGAATACTGCCTTCAGGTCGATTTGAAGTTAAACTTCCATTTAAGTCGGATCCAAGCATTTTGGGAAATTTATTCGAGATAGCCAAACGCCGATTCCTGTCGCTCGAGAGAAGATTATCTCGAGATCCGAACTTAAAGAAAATGTATTTGGAATTTATGGATGAATACGAATCCCTAGGCCATATGTCCCCTGCAAGCAATGACGTTCTTGCTTCTCCACACTACGTCATACCCCACCAGTGTGTCTTGCGGCCGCAAAGTACAACGACCAAACTTCGAGTCGTTTTCGATGCGTCTTGCAAGACATCCACACAAAAGTATTTAAATGAGTTGTTGATGGTGGGTCCAACAATTCAGGAAGAGCTTTACTCAACTCTTCTTAGATTTCGGCTAAACAAATTCGCTCTGGTAGCCGACATAAAAAAGATGTATCGTCAAGTGATGGTAAATGAAGCAGATCGACGATACCAGTTGATAGTGTGGAGAAAAGACCCGTCTGAGTCCTTGAAATTGTGCAAGCTCAACACCGTTACGTATGGCACTGCACCAGCCCCATTCCTGGCCATAAGGTGTTTGAAGAGGTTGAGTGAATCCGCGAAAAATACATTCCCTCGAGCTGCTTAAGTTATTGGGTCTGACTTTTACGTCGACGACATGTTAACGGGTGCTGGTTGCGTGGAGGAGCTAAAGACAATTAAGTCTGAAGTTACTCAGGTTCTTCAAAACGCTGGGTTTGAATTGAACAAGTGGTTTTCAAACTCGCCTGAAGTTACTGCATCCGAGAGCACGGTTAAGCCAATAACACTTTCGGAGCTGACGAAAACATTAGGAATCGTTTGGGTTCCTAAAGATGATGTATTTAAATTCGAAATTGATATGTCAGTCATGGGTCAAAGGGCGACTAAGCGGAATATTCTTTCGGTGACGTCAAAGCTTTTCGACCCTCTTGGCTTATTAAGCCCGATCCTTATTAAAGGAAAGATCCTGTTACAGGAACTTTGGCTCAATAAGCTAGATTGGGATGAGTCCATTCCACTGCACTTGGAAACCGCATGGAACAAGATTCAGCTTGCCTTGTCACAGTTAGAAGAGATCTCAATACCGAGATTTGTGATGAGTGAGCCAATTTCACCAATTGAAATTCATGCCTTTGTTGACGCATCGATGAGAGCCTATGGAGCCTGCGTCTATATCCGTTGCAAATCTGCAGAAGGTAGTAAAGTCTCGTTGTTGACAGCAAAGTCGAAAGTAGCGCCGCTCAAGACATAGACGCTCCCCCGTCTTGAGTTATGTGCCGCTCACCTTCTCGCGGACCTCTGTCGCAAAATAAAACCTCTTATCAAAGCACCGATCGAACGAAGTGTATATTGGTCAGATTCGGAAGTTTGTCTTCATTGGATTCGTTCCCATCCATCGTCGTTGTCAACGTTCGTATCAAATAGAGTTGCTGAGATTCAAGAGTGGTCAGAGGATAGCACGAGGCGGCATGTACCAACTAAACAGAACCCGGCAGATATTGTGTCAAGAGGTGGAGACGTAAAGGAAACGATAGAATCAATTTGGCTCACAGGTCCATCGTTTTTAACGGAGCCGGAAGTTAAGTGGCCAACGAGCCCTCGGTTTGATCCGTCACCAGAGATTTTGCAGATGGAAGCAAAGAAGAGTGCGGTCGGACTGACTGCAATGGTCTCTACCTCATATTTGTTGGAAGTGATAGAAGGATTTTCCTTTCACTTAAAACTGCTGCGAGTGTTCGTTTACATGGTCCGCTTTATAAAGAAGTGTAAAAAATTAGTAGTTCCTTCTGATAATGTACCTTCCCCTGTCGAATATCGAGACGCGTTTAATAAAATTATCCAGATTGTCCAAGAGCACGAGTATCAAGAGGAATTTAAAAATGTTAGAAAAAATCTTGTTAGCCCAAGCCTACAGAAGCTAAGTCCGTTTGTCCATGAAACCTCTTAGGCTGGGCTTACCTTTTCGTTGTTGCGGGTCGGGGGGTCCACGAGCAATAGTGAGTCTCTTGCGACAGCGCGTTTGGATAGTAAACGCGCAGGAAGTCTGCAGTCAGATAGTGCGGTCATGCATACGCTGTTTTAAATGGAAGCCTCATCTGATGACTCAAATCATGGGAGATTTACCCGTAGATCGAGTTCGTGCTCTCCGCCCATTTTCCATATGTGGCGTGGATTTCTGTGGCCCTATTGAGACGACCTTGAAAATTCGTGGTAGGCCACCATACAAGTCATACATTGCCCTGTTTGTTTGTTTTTCGTCTAAAGCAGTACATTTAGAAGTAGTTTCCGATTTGTCAACTGATTCCTTTCAATTGGCTTTTCAAAGGTTCGGTGGGCGCCGAGGATGTCCGCAGACCGTGCACTGCGACAACGCGACGAACTTCGTCGGAGCGAGTCGCCACTTCGCGGCACTGCGGCACCAGATCGAGAGCGAAGCGGACGAGCTGCGGCAATACGCTTCAAAAAAAGGATGCGTATTTGCATACCGCCGCGGGCTCCGCACATGGGCGGACTATGGGAGGCAGGTGTGAAGTTTGCAAAGCACCTACTCCTACGAGCGGTGGGCAGCGCAAAGTTGACCGCAGAGGAGCTGCAGACCGTCCTCGTTGGAGTCGAGGCCGTCCTGAACTCGAGGCCCCTGGGCGCCCTCAGTCAGGACCCAAGCGACGGCGAGGCGTTAACTCCCGGGCACCTGTTGACAGGCGGGCCGCTCATCGCCCCACCAGCACCGCGGACCCCGGACCAGCAGGGTCTAACGTGCTTGCGGCGATGGCGGCTTGTCTCGTCAATCAAGCAAATGTTTTGGCAGAGTTGGTCCCGGGAGTACGTCTTGGGCCTACAGGCGCGGTCGAAGTGGCAGCGGGAGAAGGAGGACCTCACAAAGGGCGATCTGGTTCTGGTCGCCGAGGACAACCAGCCGCCACAGCAGTGGATCACCGTGGGTCGTCGAGACTCACGCCGGCGCAGACGGAATGGTCAGGGTCGCCGACGTCAGGACGAGTAGAGGAGCAGTATTTCGGAGAGCAGTCCACAAGCTGGCAAGATTGCCAATAGTTGAAGCCTAAGGTTGACCGCAGAGGCCTTCAACGGGGCCGGTGTATAATTAATGTAGATAATAAGTGGAATTTTATGAAGTCTAGTATAAGTTAGTTTAGGGCGGAGCGGGAGCGCAAGTGAAAACTCTCACTTTAATCTATAATTTATCTAGTTCAGAAACCGTGTTTCAGGGTGGCCCGGGATGTTTAGGAACTATCGAAACCTAGTTTGTAAGTTAGCCCATATTGTCATCCTTATATTTTCTATAGCAATTAGCTTTACAATCCACAACATGTATACTCACACACACATATCTTTAAGTTCCACAAATGTAAATTTTCTTTCGTACAAATTAGACAGCGAAACTGACAAGAACTCTACAGTCCACTGCTCATTCGTCTCATCGGTTGGGGATCATTATTTATTGAAATGAAAGTGCTGGCTCAATCGTTTGATTTCGCCATCTGTCCAACAAAGCAAAGCAAAAACTCTCGCGCCGAACTTGCTATCGACGCTTCTAGTCCCTTCTTCTTCTCTACATAAACTTTATTGTGTGCCCAGTTTCCAAACCGAATTGTTAATTAATGAAGTTTTTAGTCTGACAATGACCATTCATCAACATAGTCTTTAAGATCCACGAGTTCCCTCGGACAGATAACTAGAGTCGACAATAACAAATAATGAAAGAAGTACGCATCTTTTTCACCCAAACTTTATTTTACCTTTCAAAGTATAGAATTCCCAAAAAAATTTTAGGATTCATAATTTTATAAGTTTTGAAATAAATAACGATACAGAAAGAAACCAAAATGAAAAGTCTATAACTCCTCTAAAGAATGAAAAGTCTTTAAGTCCTCTAAAAGTGGTCGATTTGCCTGAATTTTGTTCCGTGGTCATAGATTAGACAGTGAAACAGTTTGGCATTCAAACTTTTTCAAAGTACTTTCTTGAACTGGCGGTACCGACATATGACATTTTTGCGGTCGGTAGGGGGCGTGGCACAAACTTGAAACAAACGGGGCCTGCGTTTTATTTGCAGGAGTCATCGTGCCAAAATTTAGAGCAGAGTCTCTTACAGTCTTTAAGATCTACGAGTTCACTCGGACGGATAACTAGAGACGACAATAACATAAAAGAAAGGAGTACGCATCTTTTTCACCCAAACTTTATTTTACCTATCAAAGTATAGAATTCCCAACAAAATTTTACGATTCATAATTTTATAAGTGTTGGAATAAACAATACAGCAGGAATGCAAAATGAAAAGTCTATAACTCCTCTAAAGAATGAAAAGTCTTCAACTCCTCTAAAAGTGGTCCGATTTGACTGAATTTTGTTCAGTGGTCAAAAATTAAACAGTGAAACAGTTTGGCATTCAAACTTTTTCAAAATACGCTCTTGAAATGGCGGTACCGATATGTGACATTTTTGGGGGGCGGTAGGGGGCGTGGCACAAACTTGAAGCAAACGGGGCCTGCGTTTTATTTGCAGGTGTCATCGTGCCAAAATTTAGAGCAGTGTCTTTTATAGTCTTTAAGATCCACGAGTTCAATCGGAGAGACAACTAGAGACGATAATACCAAAAAAGAAATAAAAACGCATCTTTGTCACACAAACTTTATTTTACCTATCAAAGTATAGATTTCCCAACAAAATTTTTGGTTTCATAATTTTATAAGTGTTGGAATAAATAACAATCCAGCAGGAATGCAAAATGAAAAGTCTATAACTCCTCTAAAGAATGAAAAGTCTATAACTCCTCGAAAAGGGGTTCCGATTTGACTGAATTTTGTTCTGTGGTCAAAAATTAAACAGTGAAACAGTTTGGCATTCAAACTTTATCAAAATACTCTCTTGAAATGGCGGTACCGAAATGTGACATTTTTGGGGGCGGTAGGGGGCGTGGCACAAACTTGAAACAAACGGGGCATGCGTTTTATTTGCAGGAGTCATCGTGCCAAAATTAAGAGCAGTGTCTTTTATAGTCTTTAAGATCCACGAGTTCACTCGGACAGATAACTAGAGACGATAATACCAAAAAAGAAATGAGTACGCATCTTTGTCACACAAACTTTATTTTACCTATCAAAGTATAGATTTCCCAACAAAATTTTAGGTTTCATAATTTTATAAGTATTGGAATAAATAACAATTCAGCAGGAATGCAAAATGAAAAGTCTATAACTCCTCTAAAGAATGAAAAGTCTATAACTCCTCGAAAAGTGGTCCGATTTAACTGAATTTTGTTCTGTGGTCATAAATTAGACAGTGAAACAGTTTGGCATTTAAACGTTTTCAAAGTACTTTCTTAAACTGGCGGTACCGAAATATGACATTTTTGGGGGTGGTCGGGGGCGTGGCACAAACTTGAAACAAACGGGGCATGCGTTTTATTTGCAGGAGTCATCGTGCCAAAATTAAGAGCAGTGTCGCTTATAGTCTTTAAGATCCACGAGTTCACTCGGACTGATAACTAGAGACGATAATACCAAAAAAGAAATGAGTACGCATCTTTGTCACACAAACTTTATTTTACCTATCAAAGTATAGATTTTCCAACAAAATTTTAGGTTTCATAATTTTATAAGTATTGGAATTAATAACAATTCAGCAGGAATCAAAATGAAAAGTCTATAACTCCTCTAAAGAATGAAAAGTCTATAACTCCTCTAACAGTGGTCCGATTTGACTGAATTTTGTTCTGTGGTCATAGATTAGACAGTACAACAGTTTGGCATTTAAACTTTTTCAAAGTACTTTCTTGAACTGGCGGTACCGAAATATGAAATTTTTGGGGGCGGTCGGGGGCGTGGCACAAACTTGAAACAAACGGGGCCTGCGCTTTATTTGCAGGAGTCACCGTGCTTATATTAAGAGCACTGTCGCTTATAGTCTTTAAGATCCACGAGTTCACTCGGACAGATAACTAGAGACGACAATACCAAACAAGAAAGGAAAGCTAACTTCGGGCGGAGCCGAAGTTTATATACCCTTGCAGTTCAGTCGCAGTCCGATAGGTGGCGCCACGCATCTATATTATTAGATATACAGCGGATCGTATATAGTCGGCCGATCCTTATGAAATTTGGCATATCGAATTATTTTGACCAAAGAAGCATACACTGAAAATCCCATCCTTCTAACTTGAAAAACAACGAAGTTATGCCATTTCCGATCAATCAGTTATATGACAGCTATAGGATATAGTCGACCGATCTTTATGAAATTTGGCAGATCGTATAAGTTGGACCAAATAAGAATCCATAGAAAGTGCCAACCTTCTAACTTGAAAAACAACGAAGTTATGCCATTTCCGATCAATCAGTTATATGGCAGCTATAGGATATAGTCGACCGATCCCGGCCGTTCCGACTTATGTACTACCTGCAAAGGAAAGAAGGGTGTGTGCAAAGTTTCAAACAGACGGACAGACGGACATGCTTATATCGACTCAGGAGGTGATCCTGATCAAGAATATATATACTTTATAGGGTCGGAGATGTCTCCTTCACTGCGTTGCACACTTTTGACCAAAATTATAATACCCTCTGCAAGGGTATAAAAAGAAATGAGTACGCATCTTTGTCACACAAACTTTATTTTACCTATCAAAGTATAGATTTCCCAACAAAATTTTAGGTTTCATAATTTTATAAGTATTGGAATAAATAACAATTCAGCAGGAATGCAAAATGAAAAGTCTATAACTCCTCTAAAGAATGAAAAGTCTATAACTCCGATTTGACTGAATTTTGTTCTGTGGTCATAAATTAGACAGTGAAACAGTTTGGCATTTAAACGTTTTCAAAGTACTTTCTTAAACTGGCGGTACCGAAATATGACATTTTTGGGGGCGGTCGGGGGCGTGGCACAAACTTGAAACAAACGGGGCATGCGTTTTATTTGCAGGAGTCATCGTGCCAAAATTAAGAGCAGTGTCGGTTATAGTCTTTAAGATCCACGAGTTCACTCGGACAGATAACTAGAGACGATAATACCAAAAAAGAAATGAGTACGCATCTTTGTCACACAAACTTTATTTTACCTATCAAAGTATAGATTTTCAAACAAAATTTTAGGTTTCATAATTTTATAAGTATTGGAATAAATAACAATTCAGCAGGAATGCAAAATGAAAAGTCTATAACTCCTCTAAAGAATGAAAAGTCTATAACTCCTCTAAAAGTGGTCCGATTTGACTGAATTTTGTTCTGTGGTCATAAATTAGACAGTACAACAGTTTGGCATTTAAACTTTTTTAAAGTACTTTCTTGAACTGGCGGTACCGAAATATGAAATTTTTGGGGGCGGTCGGGGGCGTGGCACAAACTTGAAACAAACGGGGCCTGCGTTTTATTTGCAGGAGTCACCGTGCCTAAATTAAGAGCACTGTCGCTTATAGTCTTTAAGATCCACGAGTTCACTCGGACAGATAACTAGAGACGACAATAACAAAAAAGAAAGGAGTACGCATCTTTTTCACCCAAACTTTATTTTATCTATCAAAATATAGATTTCCCAACAAAATTTTTGGTTTCATAATTTTATAAGTGTTGGAATAAATAACAATCCAGCAGGAATGCAAAATGAAAAGTCTATAACTCCTCTAAAGAATGAAAAGTCTATAACTCCTCTAAAAGGTGTTCCGATTTGACTGAATTTTGTTCTGTGGTCAAAAATTAAACAGTGAAACTGTTTGGCATTCAAACTTTTTCAAAATACTCTCTTGAAATGGCGGTACCGAAATGTGACATTTTTGGGGGGCGGTAGGGGGCGTGGCACAAACTTGAAGCAAACGGGGCCTGCGTTTTATTTGCAGGAGTCATCGTGCCAAAATTAAGAGCAGTGTCGCTTATAGTCTTTAAGATCCACGAGTTCACTCGGACAGATAACTAGAGACGACAATAACAAAAAAGAAAGGAGTACGCATCTTTTTCACCCAAACTTTATTTTATCTATCAAAGTATAGATTTCCCAACAAAATTTTTGGTATCATAATTTTATAAGTATTGGAATAAATAACAATTCAGCAGGAATGCAAAATGAAAAGTCTATAACTCCTCTAAAGAATGAAAAGTCTATAACTCTCTAAAAGTGGTCCGATTTGACTGAATTTTGTTCTGTGGTCATAAATTAGACAGTGAAACAGTTTGGCATTCAAACTTTTTCAAAGTACTTTCTTGAACAGCCGGTACTGAAACATGACATTTTTGGGGGGCGGTAGGGGGCGTGGCACAAACTTGAAGCAAACGGGGCCTGCGTTTTATTTGCAGGAGTCATCGTCGCTTATAGTCTTTAAGATCCACGAGTTCACTCGGAAAGATAACTAGAGACGACAATAACAAAAAAGAAAGGAGTACGCATCTTTTTCACCCAAACTTTATTTTATCCATCAAAGTATAGAATTCCCATCAAAATTTTAGCTTTCATAATTTTATAAGTGTTGGAATAAATAACAATCCAGCAGGAATGCAAAATGAAAAGTCTATAACTCCTCTAAAGAATGAAAAGTCTATAACTCCTCTAAAAGTGGTCCGATTTGACTGAATTTTGTTCTGTGGTCAAAAATTAAACAGTGAAACAGTTTGGCATTCAAACTTTTTCAAAATACTCTCTTGAAATGGCGGTACCGATATGTGACATTTTTGGGGGGCGGTAGGGGGCGTGGCACAAACTTGAAGCAAACGGGGCCTGCGTTTTATTTGCAGGAGTCATCGTGCCAAAATTAAGAGCAGTGTCGCTTATAGTCTTTAAGATCCACGAGTTCACTCGGACAGATAACTAGAGACGACAATACCAAAAAGAAATGAGTACGCATCTTTGTCACACAAACTTGTTTTTACCTATCAAAGTATAGATTTCCCAACAAAATTTTTGGTTTCATAATTTTATAAGTGTTGGAATAAATAACAATCCAGCAGGAATGCAAAATGAAAAGTCTATAACTCCTCTAAAGAATGAAAAGTCTATAACTCCTCTAAAAGTGGTCCGATTTGACTGAATTTTGTTCAGTGGTCAAAAATTAAACAGTGAAACAGTTTGGCATTCAAACTTTTTCAAAATACTCGCTCGAACTGGCGGTACCGAAATATGAAATTTTTGGGGGCGGTAGGGGGCGTGGCACAAACTTGAAGCAAACGGGGCCTGCGTTTTATTTGCAGGAGTCATCGTGCCAAAATTAAGAGCAGTGTCGCTTATAGTCTTTAAGATCCACGAGTTCACTCGGACAGATAACTAGAGACGACAATACCAAAAAGAAATGAGTACGCATCTTTGTCACACAAACTTGTTTTTACCTATCAAAGTATAGATTTCCCAACAAAATTTTTGGTTTCATAATTTTATAAGTGTTGGAATAAATAACAATCCAGCAGGAATGCAAAATGAAAAGTCTATAACTCCTCTAAAGAATGAAAAGTCTATAACTCCTCTAAAAATGGTCCGATTTGACTGAATTTTGTTCAGTGGTCAAAAATTAAACAGTGAAACAGTTTGGCATTCAAACTTTTTCAAAATACTCTCTTGAAATGGCGGTACCGATATGTGACATTTTTGGGGGGCGGTAGGGGGCGTGGCACAAACTTGAAGCAAACGGGGCCTGCGTTTTATTTGCAGGAGTCATCGTCGCTTATAGTCTTTAAGATCCACGAGTTCACTCGGAAAGATAACTAGAGACGACAATAACAAAAAAGAAAGGAGTACGCATCTTTTTCACCCAAACTTTATTTTATCCATCAAAGTATAGAATTCCCATCAAAATTTTTGGTTTCATAATTTTATAAGTGTTGGAATAAATAACAATCCAGCAGGAATGCAAAATGAAAAGTCTATAACTCCTCTAAAGAATGAAAAGTCTATAACTCCTCGAAAAGGGGTCCGATTTGACTGAATTTTGTTCAGTGGTCAAAAATTAAACAGTGAAACAGTTTGGCATTCAAACTTTTTCAAAATACTCGCTCGAACTGGCGGTACCGAAATATGAAATTTTTGGGGGCGGTAGGGGGCGTGGCACAAACTTGAAGCAAACGGGGCCTGCGTTTTATTTGCAGGAGTCATCGTGCCAAAATTAAGAGCAGTGTCGCTTATAGTCTTTAAGATCCACGAGTTCACTCGGACAGATAACTAGAGACGACAATACCAAAAAGAAATGAGTACGCATCTTTGTCACACAAACTTGTTTTTACCTATCAAAGTATAGATTTCCCAACAAAATTTTTGGTTTCATAATTTTATAAGTGTTGGAATAAATAACAATCCAGCAGGAATGCAAAATGAAAAGTCTATAACTCCTCTAAAGAATGAAAAGTCTATAACTCCTCTAAAAGGGGTCCGATTTGACTGAATTTTGTTCAGTGGTCAAAAATTAAACAGTGAAACAGTTTGGCATTCAAACTTTTTCAAAATACTCTCTTGAAATGGCGGTACCGATATGTGACATTTTTGGGGGGCGGTAGGGGGCGTGGCACAAACTTGAAGCAAACGGGGCCTGCGTTTTATTTGCAGGAGTCATCGTCGCTTATAGTCTTTAAGATCCACGAGTTCACTCGGACAGATAACTAGAGACGACAATAACAAAAAAGAAAGGAGTACGCATCTTTTTCACCCAAACTTTATTTTATCCATCAAAGTATAGAATTCCCATCAAAATTTTAGCTTTCATAATTTTATAAGTGTTGGAATAAATAACAATCCAGCAGGAATGCAAAATGAAAAGTCTATAACTCCTCTAAAGAATGAAAAGTCTATAACTCCTCTAAAAGTGGTCCGATTTGACTGAATTTTGTTCTGTGGTCATAAATTAGACAGTACAACAGTTTGGCATTTAAACTTTTTTAAAGTACTTTCTTGAACTGGCGGTACCGAAACATGAAATTTTTGGGGGCGGTCGGGGGCGTGGCACAAACTTGAAACAAACGGGGCCTGCGTTTTATTTGCAGGAGTCACCGTGCCTAAATTAAGAGCACTGAGCTTATAGTCTTTAAGATCCACGAGTTCACTCGGACAGATAACTAGAGACGACAATAACAAAAAAGAAAGGAGTACGCATCTTTTTCACCCAAACTTTATTTTATCTATCAAAGTATAGATTTCCCAACAAAATTTTTGGTTTCATAATTTTATAAGTGTTGGAATAAATAACAATCCAGCAGGAATGCAAAATGAAAAGTCTATAACTCCTCTAAAGAATGAAAAGTCTATAACTCCTCGAAAAGGGGTTCCGATTTGACTGAATTTTGTTCTGTGGTCAAAAATTAAACAGTGAAACAGTTTGGCATTCAAACTTTTTCAAAATACTCTCTTGAAATGGCGGTACCGAAATGTGACATTTTTGGGGGGCGGTAGGGGGCGTGGCACAAACTTGAAGCAAACGGGGCCTGCGTTTTATTTGCAGGAGTCATCGTGCCAAAATTAAGAGCAGTGTCGCTTATAGTCTTTAAGATCCACGAGTTCACTCGGACAGATAACTAGAGACGACAATAACAAAAAAGAAAGGAGTACGCATCTTTGTCACACAAACTTGTTTTTACCTATCAAAGTATAGATTTCCCAACAAAATTTTTGGTTTCATAATTTTATAAGTGTTGGAATAAATAACAATCCAGCAGGAATGCAAAATGAAAAGTCTATAACTCCTCTAAAGAATGAAAAGTCTATAACTCCTCTAAAAGTGGTCCGATTTGACTGAATTTTGTTCAGTGGTCAAAAATTAAACAGTGAAACAGTTTGGCATTCAAACTTTTTCAAAATACTCTCTTGAAATGGCGGTACCGATATGTGACATTTTTGGGGGGCGGTAGGGGGCGTGGCACAAACTTGAAGCAAACGGGGCCTGCGTTTTATTTGCAGGAGTCATCGTGCCAAAATTAAGAGCAGTGTCGCTTATAGTCTTTAAGATCCACGAGTTCACTCGGACAGATAACTAGAGACGACAATAACAAAAAAGAAAGGAGTACGCATCTTTTTCACCCAAACTTTATTTTATCCATCAAAGTATAGAATTCCCATCAAAATTTTAGCTTTCATAATTTTATAAGTGTTGGAATAAATAACAATCCAGCAGGAATGCAAAATGAAAAGTCTATAACTCCTCTAAAGAATGAAAAGTCTATAACTCCTCTAAAAGTGGTCCGATTTGACTGAATTTTGTTCTGTGGTCATAAATTAGACAGTACAACAGTTTGGCATTTAAACTTTTGCAAAGTACTTTCTTGAACTGGCGGTACCGAAATATGAAATTTTTGGGGGCGGTCGGGGGCGTGGCACAAACTTGAAACAAACGGGGCCTGCGTTTTATTTGCAGGAGTCACCGTGCCTAAATTAAGAGCACTGTCGCTTATAGTCTTTAAGATCCACGAGTTCACTCGGACAGATAACTAGAGACGACAATAACAAAAAAGAAAGGAGTACGCATCTTTTTCACCCAAACTTTATTTTATCTATCAAAATATAGATTTCCCAACAAAATTTTTGGTTTCGTAATTTTATAAGTATTGGAGTAAATAACAATTCAGCAGGAATGCAAAATGAAAAGTCTATAACTCCTCTAAAGAATGAAAAGTCTATAACTCCTCTAAAAGTGGTCCGATTTGACTGAATTTTGTTCTGTGGTCATAAATTAGACAGTACAACAGTTTGGCATTTAAACTTTTTTAAAGTACTTTCTTGAACTGGCGGTACCGAAATATGAAATTTTTGGGGGCGGTCGGGGGCGTGGCACAAGCTTGTAACAAACGGGGCCTGCGTTTTATTTGCAGGAGTCACCGTGCCTAAATTAAGAGCACTGTCGCTTATAGTCTTTAAGATCCACGAGTTCACTCGGACAGATAACTAGAGACGACAATAACAAAAAAGAAAGGAGTACGCATCTTTTTCACCCAAACTTTATTTTATCTATCAAAATATAGATTTCCCAACAAAATTTTTGGTTTCATAATTTTATAAGTGTTGGAATAAATAACAATCCAGCAGGAATGCAAAATGAAAAGTCTATAACTCCTCTAAAGAATGAAAAGTCTATAACTCCTCTAAAAGGTGTTCCGATTTGACTGAATTTTGTTCTGTGGTCAAAAATTAAACAGTGAAACTGTTTGGCATTCAAACTTTTTCAAAATACTCTCTTGAAATGGCGGTACCGATATGTGACATTTTTGGGGGGCGGTAGGAGGCGTGGCACAAACTTGAAGCAAACGGGGCCTGCGTTTTATTTGCAGGAGTCATCGTGCCAAAATTAAGAGCAGTGTCGCTTATAGTCTTTAAGATCCACGAGTTCACTCGGACAGATAACTAGAGACGACAATACCAAAAAGAAATGAGTACGCATCTTTGTCACACAAACTTGTTTTTACCTATCAAAGTATAGATTTCCCAACAAAATTTTTGGTTTCATAATTTTATAAGTGTTGGAATAAATAACAATCCAGCAGGAATGCAAAATGAAAAGTCTATAACTCCTCTAAAGAATGAAAAGTCTATAACTCCTCTAAAAGTGGTCCGATTTGACTGAATTTTGTTCAGTGGTCAAAAATTAAACAGTGAAACAGTTTCGCATTCAAACTTTTTTCAAAATACTCTCTTGAAATGGCGGTACCGATATGTGACATTTTTGGGGGGCGGTAGGGGGCGTGGCACAAACTTGAAGCAAACGGGGCCTGCGTTTTATTTGCAGGAGTCATCGTCGCTTATAGTCTTTAAGATCCACGAGTTCACTCGGACAGATAACTAGAGACGACAATAACAAAAAAGAAAGGAGTACGCATCTTTTTCACCCAAACTTTATTTTATCTATCAAAGTATAGATTTCCCAACAAAATTTTTGGTTTCATAATTTTATAAGTGTTGGAATAAATAACAATCCAGCAGGAATGCAAAATGAAAAGTCTATAACTCCTCTAAAGAATGAAAAGTCTATAACTCCTCGAAAAGGGGTTCCGATTTGACTGAATTTTGTTCTGTGGTCAAAAATTAAACAGTGAAACAGTTTGGCATTCAAACTTTTTCAAAATACTCTCTTGAAATGGCGGTACCGAAATGTGACATTTTTGGGGGGCGGTAGGGGGCGTGGCACAAACTTGAAGCAAACGGGGCCTGCGTTTTATTTGCAGGAGTCATCGTCGCTTATAGTCTTTAAGATCCACGAGTTCACTCGGACAGATAACTAGAGACGACAATAACAAAAAAGAAAGGAGTACGCATCTTTTTCACCCAAACTTTATTTTATCCATCAAAGTATAGAATTCCCATCAAAATTTTAGCTTTCATAATTTTATAAGTGTTGGATTAAATAACAATCCAGCAGGAATGCAAAATGAAAAGTCTATAACTCCTCTAAAGAATGAAAAGTCTATAACTCCTCTAAAAGTGGTCCGATTTGACTGAATTTTGTTCTGTGGTCATAAATTAGACAGTACAACAGTTTGGCATTTAAACTTTTGCAAAGTACTTTCTTGAACTGGCGGTACCGAAATATGAAATTTTTGGGGGCGGTCGGGGGCGTGGCACAAACTTGAAACAAACGGGGCCTGCGTTTTATTTGCAGGAGTCACCGTGCCTAAATTAAGAGCACTGTCGCTTATAGTCTTTAAGATCCACGAGTTCACTCGGACAGATAACTAGAGACGACAATAACAAAAAAGAAAGGAGTACGCATCTTTT